>NW_027008610.1:45000-60000 GCF_036934945.1 Oncorhynchus masou masou
TATACTGTATAACACAGTGGGGTTGGTTCTTTATTTAACACTGTGGGGTTGGTTCTTTATATAACACTGTGGGGTTGGTTCTTTATATAACACTGTGGGGTTGGTTCTTTATATAACACTGTGGGGTTGGTTCTTTATATAACACTGTGGGGTTGGTTCTTTATTTAACACTGTGGGGTTGGTTCTTTATTTAACACTGTGGGGTTGGTTCTTTATTTAACACTGTGGGGTTGGTTCTTTATTTAACACTGTGGGGTTGGTTCTTTATTTAACACTGTGGGGTTGGTTCTTTATTTAACACTGTGGGGTTGGTTCTTTATATAACACTGTGGGGTTGGTTCTTTATTTAACACTGTGGGGTTGGTTCTTTATACTGTATAACACTGTGGGGTTGGTTCTTTATTTAACACTGTGGGGTTGGTTCTTTATATAACACTGTGGGGTTGGTTCTTTACTGTGGGGTTGGTTCTTTATTTAACACTGTGGGGTTGGTTCTTTATATAACACTGTGGGGTTGGTTCTTTATATAACACTGTGGGGTTGGTTCTTTATATAACACTGTGGGGTTCTTTATTTAACACTGTGGGGTTGGTTCTTTATATAACACTGTGGTGTTGGTTCTTTATTTAACACTGTGGGGTTGGTTCTTTATATAACACTGTGGGGTTGGTTCTCTATATAACACTGTGGGGTTGGTTCTTTATACTGTATAACACTGTGGGGTTGGTTCTTTATATAACACTGTGGGGTTGGTTCTTTATACTGTATAACACTGTGGGGTTGGTTCTTTATATAACACTGTGGGGTTGGTTCTTTATATAACACTGTGGGGTTGGTTCTTTATATAACACTGTGGGGTTGGTTCTTTATACTGTATAACACAGTGGGGTTGGTTCTTTATTTAACACTGTGGGGTTGGTTCTTTATATAACACTGTGGGGTTGGTTCTTTATACTGTATAACACAGTGGGGTTGGTTCTTTATATAACACAGTGGGGTTGGTTCTCTATATAACACTGTGGGGTTGGTTCTTTATACTGTATAACACAGTGGGGTTGGTTCTTTATTTAACACTGTGGGGTTGGTTCTTTATATAACACTGTGGGGTTGGTTCTTTATTTAACACTGTGGGGTTGGTTCTTTATATAACACTGTGGGGTTGGTTCTTTATATAACACTGTGGGGTTGGTTCTGTATATAACACTGTGGGGTTGGTTCTTTATATAACACTGTGGGGTTGGTTCTTTATATAACACTGTGGGGTTGGTTCTTTATTTAACACTGTGGGGTTGGTTCATTATATAACACTGTGGGGTTGGTTCTTTATATAACACTGTGGGGTTGGTTCTTTATACTGTATAACACTGTGGGGTTGGTTCTTTATATAACACTGTGGGGTTGGTTCTTTATTTAACACTGTGGGGTTGGTTCTCTATATAACACTGTGGGGTTGGTTCTTTATACTGTATAACACAGTGGGGTTGGTTCTTTATTTAACACTGTGGGGTTGGTTCTTTATATAACACTGTGGGGTTGGTTCTTTATACTGTATAACACAGTGGGGTTGGTTCTTTATATAACACAGTGGGGTTGGTGGGGTTGGTTCTTTATACTGTATAGTGGGGTTGGTTCTTTATAACACTGTGGGGTTGGTTCTTTATATAACACTGTGGGTTGGTTTTATACTGTATAACACTGTGGGGTTGGTTCTTTATATAACACTGTGGGGTTGGTTCTTTATATAACACTGTGGGGTTGGTTCTTTATTTATATAACACTGTGGGGTTGGTTCTTTTATACTGTGGGGTTGGTTCTTTATATAACACTGTGGGGTTGGTTCTTTATATAACACTGTGGGGTTGGTTCTTATACTGTATAACACTGTGGGGTTGGTTCTTTATATAACACTGTGGGGTTGGTTCTTTATATAACACTGTGGGGTTGGTTCTTTATATAACACTGTGGGGTTGGTTCTTTATATAACACTGTGGGGTTGGTTCTTTATATAACACTGTGGGGTTGGTTCTTTATTTAACACTGTGGGGTTGGTTCTTTATATAACACTGTGGGGTTGGTTCTTTATTTAACACTGTGGGGTTGGTTCTTTATATAACACTGTGGGGTTGGTTCTTTATTTAACACTGTGGGGTTGGTTCTTTATTTAACACTGTGGGGTTGGTTCATTATATAACACTGTGGGGTTGGTTCTTTATTTAACACTGTGGGGTTGGTTCTTTATTTAACACTGTGGGGTTGGTTCTTTATTTAACACTGTGGGGTTGGTTCTTTATTTAACACTGTGGGGTTGGTTCTTTATATAACACTGTGGGGTTGGTTCTTTATATAACACTGTGGGGTTGGTTCTTTATTTAACACTGTGGGGTTGGTTCTTTATTTAACACTGTGGGGTTGGTTCTTTATATAACACTGTGGGGTTGGTTCTTTATTTAACACTGTGGGGTTGGTTCTTTATATAACACTGTGGGGTTGGTTCTTTATTTAACACTGTGGGGTTGGTTCTTTATTTAACACTGTGGGGTTGGTTCTTTATATAACACTGTGGGGTTGGTTCTTTATATAACACTGTAGGGTTGGTTCTTTATTTAACACTGTGGGGTTGGTTCTTTATATAACACTGTGGGGTTGGTTCTTTATATAACACTGTGGGGTTTGTTCTTTATTTAACACTGTGGGGTTGGTTCTTTATATAACACTGTGGGGTTGGTTCTTTATATAACACTGTGGGGTTGGTTCTTTATTTAACACTGTGGGGTTGGTTCTTTATATAACACTGTGGTGTTGGTTCTTTATTTAACACTGTGGGATTGGTTCTTTATGTAACACTGTGGGGTTGGTTCTTTATATAACACTGTGGGGTTGGTTCTTTATACTGTATAACACTGTGGGGTTGGTTCTTTATATAACACTGTGGGGTTGGTTCTTTATTTAACACTGTGGGGTTGGTTCTCTATATAACACTGTGGGGTTGGTTCTTTATACTGTATAACACAGTGGGGTTGGTTCTTTATTTAACACTGTGGGGTTGGTTCTTTATATAACACTGTGGGTTTGGTTCTTTATACTGTATAACACAGTGGGGTTGGTTCTTTATATAACACTGTGGGGTTGGTTCTTTATTTAACACTGTGGGGTTGGTTCTCTATATAACACTGTGGGGTTGGTTCTTTATACTGTATAACACAGTGGGGTTGGTTCTTTATTTAACACTGTGGGGTTGGATCTTTATTTAACACTGTGGGGTTGGTTCTTTATATAACACTGTGGGGTTGGTTCTTTATTTAACACTGTGGGGTTGGTTCTTTATATAACACTGTGGGGTTGGTTCTTTATATAACACTGTGGGGTTGGTTCTTTATATAACACTGTGGGGTTGGTTCTTTATATAACACTGTGGGGTTGGTTCTTTATATAACACTGTGGGGTTGGTTCTTTATATAACACTGTGGGGTTGGTTCTATATACTGTATAACACTGTGGGGTTGGTTCTTTATACTGTATAACACTGTGGGGTTGGTTCTTTATATAACACTGTGGGGTTGGTTCTTTATATAACACTGTGGGGTTGGTTCTTTATATAACACTGTGGGGTTGGTTCTTTATTTAACACTGTGGGGTTGGTTCTTTATACTGTATAACAATGTGGGGTTGGTTCTTTATACAACACTGTGGGGTTGGTTCTCTATATAACACTGTGGGGTTGGTTCTATATATAACACTGTGGGGTTGGTTCTTTATATAACACTGTGGGGTTGGTTCTTTATACTGTATAACACTGTGGGGTTGGTTCTTTATACTGTATAACACAGTGGGGTTGGTTCTTTATTTAACACTGTGGGGTTGGTTCTTTATATAACACTGTGGGGTTGGTTCTTTATATAACACTGTGGGGTTGGTTCTTTATATAACACTGTGGGGTTGGTTCTTTATATAACACTGTGGGGTTGGTTCTTTATTTAACACTGTGGGGTTGGTTCTTTATTTAACACTGTGGGGTTGGTTCTTTATTTAACACTGTGGGGTTGGTTCTTTATTTAACACTGTGGGGTTGGTTCTTTATTTAACACTGTGGGGTTGGTTCTTTATTTAACATTGTGGGGTTGGTTCTTTATATAACACTGTGGGGTTGGTTCTTTATTTAACACTGTGGGGTTGGTTCTTTATACTGTATAACACTGTGGGGTTGGTTCTTTATTTAACACTGTGGGGTTGGTTCTTTATATAACACTGTGGGGTTGGTTCTTTATATAACACTGTGGGGTTGGTTCTTTATTTAACACTGTGGGGTTGGTTCTTTATATAACACTGTGGGGTTGGTTCTTTATATAACACTGTGGGGTTGGTTCTTTATTTAACACTGTGGGGTTGGTTCTTTATATAACACTGTGGTGTTGGTTCTTTATTTAACACTGTGGGGTTGGTTCTTTATATAACACTGTGGGGTTGGTTCTCTATATAACACTGTGGGGTTGGTTCATTATACTGTATAACACTGTGGGGTTGGTTCTTTATATAACACTGTGGGGTTGGTTCTTTATACTGTATAACACTGTGGGGTTGGTTCTTTATATAACACTGTGGGGTTGGTTCTTTATTTAACACTGTGGGGTTGGTTCTCTATATAACACTGTGGGGTTGGTTCTTTATACTGTATAACACAGTGGGGTTGGTTCTTTATTTAACACTGTGGGGTTGGTTCTTTATATAACACTGTGGGGTTGGTTCTTTATACTGTATAACACAGTGGGGTTGGTTCTTTATATAACACAGTGGGGTTGGTTCTCTATATAACACTGTGGGGTTGGTTCTTTATACTGTATAACACAGTGGGGTTGGTTCTTTATTTAACACTGTGGGGTTGGTTCTTTATATAACACTGTGGGGTTGGTTCTTTATTTAACACTGTGGGGTTGGTTCTTTATATAACACTGTGGGGTTGGTTCTTTATATAACACTGTGGGGTTGGTTCTTTATATAACACTGTGGGGTTGGTTCTTTATATAACACTGTGGGGTTGGTTCTTTATATAACACTGTGGGGTTGGTTCTTTATTTAACACTGTGGGGTTGGTTCATTATATAACACTGTGGGGTTGGTTCTTTATATAACACTGTGGGGTTGGTTCTTTATACTGTATAACACTGTGGGGTTGGTTCTTTATATAACACTGTGGGGTTGGTTCTTTATTTAACACTGTGGGGTTGGTTCTCTATATAACACTGTGGGGTTGGTTCTTTATACTGTATAACACAGTGGGGTTGGTTCTTTATTTAACACTGTGGGGTTGGTTCTTTATATAACACTGTGGGGTTGGTTCTTTATACTGTATAACACAGTGGGGTTGGTTCTTTATATAACACAGTGGGGTTGGTTCTCTATATAACACTGTGGGGTTGGTTCTTTATACTGTATAACACAGTGGGGTTGGTTCTTTATTTAACACTGTGGGGTTGGTTCTTTATATAACACTGTGGGGTTGGTTCTTTATTTAACACTGTGGGGTTGGTTCTTTATATAACACTGTGGGGTTGGTTCTTTATATAACACTGTGGGGTTGGTTCTTTATATAACACTGTGGGGTTGGTTCTTTATATAACACTGTGGGGTTGGTTCTTTATACTGTATAACACTGTGGGGTTGGTTCTTTATTTAACACTGTGCGGTTGGTTCTTTATATAACACTGTGGGGTTGGTTCTTTATATAACACTGTGGGGTTGGTTCTTTATTTAACACTGTGGGGTTGGTTCTTTATATAACACTGTGGGGTTGGTTCTTTATATAACACTGTGGGGTTGGTTCTTTATTTAACACTGTGGGGTTGGTTCTTTATATAACACTGTGGTGTTGGTTCTTTATTTAACACTGTGGGGTTGGTTCTTTATATAACACTGTGGGGTTGGTTCTCTATATAACACTGTGGGGTTGGTTCATTATACTGTATAACACTGTGGGGTTGGTTCTTTATATAACACTGTGGGGTTGGTTCTTTATACTGTATAACACTGTGGGGTTGGTTCTTTATATAACACTGTGGGGTTGGTTCTTTATTTAACACTGTGGGGTTGGTTCTCTATATAACACTGTGGGGTTGGTTCTTTATACTGTATAACACTGTGGGGTTGGTTCTTTATTTAACACTGTGGGGTTGGTTCTTTATATAACACTGTGGGGTTGGTTCTTTATACTGTATAACACAGTGGGGTTGGTTCTTTATATAACACAGTGGGGTTGGTTCTCTATATAACACTGTGGGGTTGGTTCTTTATACTGTATAACACAGTGGGGTTGGTTCTTTATTTAACACTGTGGGGTTGGTTCTTTATATAACACTGTGGGGTTGGTTCTTTATTTAACACTGTGGGGTTGGTTCTTTATATAACACTGTGGGGTTGGTTCTTTATATAACACTGTGGGGTTGGTTCTTTATATAACACTGTGGGGTTGGTTCTTTATATAACACTGTGGGGTTGGTTCTTTATATAACACTGTGGGGTTGGTTCTTTATATAACACTGTGGGGTTGGTTCTTTATATAACACTGTGGGGTTGGTTCTTTATTTAACACTGTGGGGTTGGTTCATTATATAACACTGTGGGGTTGGTTCTTTATATAACACTGTGGGGTTGGTTCTTTATTTAACACTGTGGGGTTGGTTCTTTATATAACACTGTGGGGTTGGTTCTTTATTTAACACTGTGGGGTTGGTTCTATATACTGTATAACACTGTGGGGTTGGTTCTTTATACTGAATAACAATGTGGGGTTGGTTCTTTATTTAACACTGTGGGGTTGGTTCTTTATATAACACTGTGGGGTTGGTTCTTTATACTGTATAACAATGTGGGGTTGGTTCTTTATACAACACTGTGGGGTTGGTTCTTTATATAACACTGTGGGGTTGGTTCTTTATTTAACACTGTGGGGTTGGTTCTTTATATAACACTGTGGGGTTGGTTCTTTATATAACACTGTGGGGTTGGTTCTTTATATAACACTGTGGGGTTGGTTCTATATACTGTATAACAATGTGGGGTTGGTTCTTTATACAACACTGTGGGGTTGGTTCTCTATATAACACTGTGGGGTTGGTTCTATATATAACACTGTGGGGTTGGTTCTTTATATAACACTGTGGGGTTGGTTCTTTATACTGTATAACACTGTGGGGTTGGTTCTTTATACTGTATAACACAGTGGGGTTGGTTCTTTATTTAACACTGTGGGGTTGGTTCTTTATATAACACTGTGGGGTTGGTTCTTTATATAACACTGTGGGGTTGGTTCTTTATATAACACTGTGGGGTTGGTTCTTTATATAACACTGTGGGGTTGGTTCTTTATTTAACACTGTGGGGTTGGTTCTTTATTTAACACTGTGGGGTTGGTTCTTTATTTAACACTGTGGGGTTGGTTCTTTATTTAACACTGTGGGGTTGGTTCTTTATTTAACACTGTGGGGTTGGTTCTTTATTTAACACTGTGGGGTTGGTTCTTTATTTAACACAGTGGGGTTGGTTCTTTATATAACACTGTGGGGTTGGTTCTTTATATAACACTGTGGGGTTGGTTCTTTATTTAACACTGTGGGGTTGGTTCTTTATTTAACACTGTGGGGTTGGTTCTTTATATAACACTGTGGGGTTGGTTCTTTATTTAACACTGTGGGGTTGGTTCTTTATACTGTATAACACTGTGGGGTTGGTTCTTTATTTAACACTGTGGGGTTGGTTCTTTATATAACACTGTGGGGTTGGTTCTTTATATAACACTCTGGGGTTGGTTCTTTATTTAACACTGTGGGGTTGGTTCTTTATATAACACTGTGGGGTTGGTTCTTTATATAACACTGTGGGGTTGGTTCTTTATTTAACACTGTGGGGTTGGTTCTTTATATAACACTGTGGTGTTGGTTCTTTATTTAACACTGTGGGGTTGGTTCTTTATATAACACTGTGGGGTTGGTTCTCTATATAACACTGTGGGGTTGGTTCTTTATACTGTATAACACTGTGGGGTTGGTTCTTTATACTGTATAACACTGTGGGGTTGGTTCTTTATACTGTATAACACTGTGGGGTTGGTTCTTTATATAACACTGTGGGGTTGGTTCTTTATTTAACACTGTGGCGTTGGTTCTCTATATATCACTGTGGGGTTGGTTCTTTATACTGTATAACACAGTGGGGTTGGTTCTTTATTTAACACTGTGGGGTTGGTTCTTTATATAACACTGTGGGGTTGGTTCTTTATTTAACACTGTGGGGTTGGTTCTTTATATAACACTGTGGGGTTGGTTCTTTATATAACACTGTGGGGTTGGTTCTTTATATAACACTGTGGGGTTGGTTCTTTATATAACACTGTGGGGTTGGTTCTTTATATAACACTGTGGGGTTGATTCTTTATATAACACTGTGGGGTTGGTTCTATATACTGTATAACACTGTGGGGTTGGTTCTTTATACTGTATAACAATGTGGGGTTGGTTCTTTATACAACACTGTGGGGTTGGTTCTCTATATAACACTGTGGGGTTGGTTCTATATATAACACTGTGGGGTTGGTTCTTTATATAACACTGTGGGGTTGGTTCTTTATACTGTATAACACAGTGGGGTTGGTTCTTTATTTAACACTGTGGGGTTGGTTCTTTATATAACACTGTGGGGTTGGTTCTTTATATAACACTGTGGGGTTGGTTCTTTATATAACACTGTGGGGTTGATTCTTTATATAACACTGTGGGGTTGGTTCTTTATTTAACACTGTGGGGTTGGTTCTTTATTTAACACTGTGGGGTTGGTTCTTTATTTAACACTGTGGGGTTGGTTCTTTATTTAACACTGTGGGGTTGGTTATTTATTTAACACTGTGGGGTTGGTTATTTATTTAACACTGTGGGGTTGGTTCTTTATATAACACTGTGGGGTTGGTTCTTTATTTAACACTGTGGGGTTGGTTCTTTATATAACACTGTGGGGTTGGTTCTTTATATAACACTGTGGGTTTGGTTCTTTATTTAACACTGTGGGTTTGGTTCTTTATATACCACTGTGGTGTTGGTTCTTTATATAACACTGTGGGGTTGGTTCTTTATATAACACTGTGGGGTTGGTTCTTTATTTAACACTGTGGGGTTGGTTCTTTATTTAACACTGTGGGGTTGGTTCTTTATATAACACTGTGGGGTTGGTTCTTTATATAACACTGTGGGGTTGGTTCTTTATTTAACACTGTGGGGTTGGTTCTTTATTTAACACTGTGGGGTTGGTTCTTTATATAACACTGTGGGGTTGGTTCTTTATATAACACTGTGGGGTTGGTTCTTTATATAACACTGTGGGGTTGGTTCTATATACTGTATAACAATGTGGGGTTGGTTCTTTATACAACACTGTGGGGTTGGTTCTCTATATAACACTGTGGGGTTGGTTCTATATATAACACTGTGGGGTTGGTTCTTTATATAACACTGTGGGGTTGGTTCTTTATACTGTATAACACTGTGGGGTTGGTTCTTTATACTGTATAACACAGTGGGGTTGGTTCTTTATTTAACACTGTGGGGTTGGTTCTTTATATAACACTGTGGGGTTGGTTCTTTATATAACACTGTGGGGTTGGTTCTTTATATAACACTGTGGGGTTGGTTCTTTATATAACACTGTGGGGTTGGTTCTTTATTTAACACTGTGGGGTTGGTTCTTTATTTAACACTGTGGGGTTGGTTCTTTATTTAACACTGTGGGGTTGGTTCTTTATTTAACACTGTGGGGTTGGTTCTTTATTTAACACTGTGGGGTTGGTTCTTTATTTAACACTGTGGGGTTGGTTCTTTATTTAACACAGTGGGGTTGGTTCTTTATATAACACTGTGGGGTTGGTTCTTTATATAACACTGTGGGGTTGGTTCTTTATTTAACACTGTGGGGTTGGTTCTTTATTTAACACTGTGGGGTTGGTTCTTTATATAACACTGTGGGGTTGGTTCTTTATTTAACACTGTGGGGTTGGTTCTTTATACTGTATAACACTGTGGGGTTGGTTCTTTATTTAACACTGTGGGGTTGGTTCTTTATATAACACTGTGGGGTTGGTTCTTTATATAACACTCTGGGGTTGGTTCTTTATTTAACACTGTGGGGTTGGTTCTTTATATAACACTGTGGGGTTGGTTCTTTATATAACACTGTGGGGTTGGTTCTTTATTTAACACTGTGGGGTTGGTTCTTTATATAACACTGTGGTGTTGGTTCTTTATTTAACACTGTGGGGTTGGTTCTTTATATAACACTGTGGGGTTGGTTCTCTATATAACACTGTGGGGTTGGTTCTTTATACTGTATAACACTGTGGGGTTGGTTCTTTATACTGTATAACACTGTGGGGTTGGTTCTTTATACTGTATAACACTTTGGGGTTGGTTCTTTATATAACACTGTGGGGTTGGTTCTTTATTTAACACTGTGGCGTTGGTTCTCTATATATCACTGTGGGGTTGGTTCTTTATACTGTATAACACAGTGGGGTTGGTTCTTTATTTAACACTGTGGGGTTGGTTCTTTATATAACACTGTGGGGTTGGTTCTTTATTTAACACTGTGGGGTTGGTTCTTTATATAACACTGTGGGGTTGGTTCTTTATATAACACTGTGGGGTTGGTTCTTTATATAACAACGTGGGGTTGGTTCTTTATATAACACTGTGGGGTTGGTTCTTTATATAACACTGTGGGGTTGATTCTTTATATAACACTGTGGGGTTGGTTCTATATACTGTATAACACTGTGGGGTTGGTTCTTTATACTGTATAACAATGTGGGGTTGGTTCTTTATACAACACTGTGGGGTTGGTTCTCTATATAACACTGTGGGGTTGGTTCTTTATATAACACTGTGGGGTTGGTTCTTTATATAACACTGTGGGGTTGGTTCTTTATACTGTATAACACAGTGGGGTTGGTTCTTTATTTAACACTGTGGGGTTGGTTCTTTATATAACACTGTGGGGTTGGTTCTTTATATAACACTGTGGGGTTGGTTCTTTATATAACACTGTGGGGTTGGTTCTTTATATAACACTGTGGGGTTGGTTCTTTATTTAACACTGTGGGGTTGGTTCTTTATTTAACACTGTGGGGTTGGTTCTTTATTTAACACTGTGGGGTTGGTTCTTTATTTAACACTGTGGGGTTGGTTATTTATTTAACACTGTGGGGTTGGTTATTTATTTAACACTGTGGGGTTGGTTCTTTATATAACACTGTGGGGTTGGTTCTTTATTTAACACTGTGGGGTTGGTTCTTTATATAACACTGTGGGGTTGGTTCTTTATATAACACTGTGGGTTTGGTTCTTTATATAACACTGTGGGTTTGGTTCTTTATATACCACTGTGGTGTTGGTTCTTTATATAACACTGTGGGGTTGGTTCTTTATATAACACTGTGGGGTTGGTTCTTTATTTAACACTGTGGGGTTGGTTCTTTATTTAACACTGTGGGGTTGGTTCTTTATATAACACTGTGGGGTTGGTTCTTTATATAACACTGTGGGGTTGGTTCTTTATTTAACACTGTGGGGTTGGTTCTTTATATAACACTGTGGGGTTGGTTCTTTATATAACACTGTGGGGTTGGTTCTTTATATAACACTGTGGGGTTGGTTCTTTATATAACACTGTGTGTTTGGTTCTTTATATACCACTGTGGTGTTGGTTCTTTATATAACACTGTGGGGTTGGTTCTTTATTTAACACTGTGGGGTTGGTTCTTTATATAACACTGTGGGGTTGGTTCTTTATATAACACTGTGGGGTTGGTTCTTTATATAACACTGTGGGGTTGGTTCTTTATATAACACTGTGGGGTTGGTTCTTTATATAACACTGTGGGGTTGGTTCTTTATATAACACTGTGGGGTTTGTTCTTTATATAACACTGTGGGGTTGGTTCTTCATATAACACTGTGGGGTTGGTTCTTTATTTAACACTGTGGGGTTGGTTCTTTATTTAACACTGTGGGGTTGGTTCATTATATAACTGTTACGCTCGTCGTTTGAATGAGAAGACCAAGGATGGTAGGCTAATATCTTACTTTTATTCAAATGAACACCGAAAAACAACAAAATACAAAACGAAGTTCTGCAGGCTACACTGCAACTATACAGAATCAAGATCCCACAAACTAAAATGGGGAAAAGGCTGCCTAAGTTTGATCCCCAATCAGAGACAACAATAGAGAGCTGGATCTGATTGGGAACCATACCAGGCCAAACAAAGTAGAATAGGAAAACTAGATTGCCCAACCTAGTCACACCCTGACCTAAACAAAATAGAGAATTGACAGTACCTTCCCCCAGCCCCCAAAGGTGCGGACTCCGGCCGCAAATCTGAACCTATAGGGGAGGGTCCGGGTGGGCATCTACCCTCGGTGGCGGCTCCAGTGCGGGACGCAGACGCCGCTACGCCAACTTCCGTGGATCCCAGCGATGGTCCCCAGTCCGGAGGCCCTCCGCTATAGGTTCAGGTTTTGCTGCCGGGGTACAGAAAACAAGGGAGGAGGAGAGATAATGCACTATTACTGACATCAGACAACAAGGGAGGAGGAGGAGGAGAGATACTACACTATTACTGACATCAGACAACAAGGGAGGAGGAGGAGGAGAGATAATACACTATTACTGACATCAGACAACAAGGGAGGAGGAGAGACACTATACTATTACTGACATCAGACAACAAGGGAGGAGGAGGAGGAGAGATAATACACTATTACTGACATCAGACAACAAGGGAGGAGGAGGAGGAGAGATAATACACTATTACTGACATCAGACAACAAGGGAGGAGGAGAGACACTATACTATTACTGACATCAGACAACAAGGGAGGAGGAGGAGGAGAGATACTACACTATTACTGACATCAGACAACAAGGGAGGAGGAGGAGGAGAGATAATACACTATTACTGACATCAGACAACAAGGGAGGAGGAGAGACACTATACTATTACTGACATCAGACAACAAGGGAGGAGGAGGAGGAGGAGGAGGAGAGATACTACACTATTACTGACATCAGACAACAAGGGAGGAGGAGGAGGAGAGATACTACACTATTACTGACATCAGACAACAAGGGAGGAGGAGAGACACTATACTATTACTGACATCAGACAACAATGGAGGAGGAGGAGAGATACTACACTATTACTGACATCAGAAAACAAGGGAGGAGGAGAGATAATGCACTATTACTGACATCAGACAACAAGTGAGGAGGAGGAGGAGAGATACTACACTATTACTGACATCAGACAACAAGGGAGGAGGAGGAGGAGAGATATTACACTATTACTGACATCAGACAACAAGTGAGGAGGAGGAGGAGAGATATTACACTATTACTGACATCAGACAACAAGGGAGGAGGAGGAGGAGAGATATTACACTATTACTGACATCAGACAACAAGGGAGGAGGAGGAGGAGAGATACTACACTATTACTGACATCAGACAACAAGGGACGAGGAGGAGAGATACTACACTATTACTGACATCAGACAACAAGGGAGGAGGAGGAGGAGAGATACTACACTATAACTGACATCAGACAACAAGGGAGGAGGCGGAGGAGAGATACTACACTATTACTGACATCAGACAACAAGGGAGGAGGAGAGACACTATACTATTACTGACATCAGACAGCAAGGGAGGAGGAGGAGGAGGAGGAGGAGAGATACTACACTATTACTGACATCAGACAACAAGGGAGGAGGAGGAGGAGAGATACTATATTATTACTGACATCAGACAACAAGGGAGGAGGAGAGATAATACACGATTGAGGAGGATGGACTAGAAGGCTGAATCCGGTTGGCATGTTTCTATGTTTTTCTCCTTCTCATATAGCCCAATGCTGACCAGTCCAGAAAACACCAAGTATCCTTTTCTTTCTGTTTATACAAATAACACCATTATTGGTCCCTATTGAATCCAACTGCTGGCAATGCAGACTGTAAGTGATAAGAGCCTGATGGAATCTGTCTTTGCTCTATCTGAGCCAAAACCCCCTGAGTGGTCCAACTCTGTCGGAGTCATAGATGGAGCTGCATTGACAATTCAAAAAATCTGGACAGCAGCACTTTGCAGGCAATTCACCTTGCAATCTACATGCGTCCCTCAGCAGGCGGACGCGGGGCAGGCGGCGCCGCTCGGCGAGATTGCATTTTATATACAAAAGGCCTTGTTTCATTGGAGGGCCATCGCCATTCAGTCACAATCCAATAAAGTCCACAGATTTACAAGAGCATGAACAATAACACACTATAGGAGAGATTGGGAAGCCCTTTTCTTTTTTTTTAAATAGGGTTTTAAAAAGGTTGGAGAATTTTAGACGTTGGATGATAATTAACTTGATTTTCCAGGAAGTTTTTTTTTTTTTTTTTTTTTTTTTTTTTTTTTTACGTCAACAAATATTTCAATTTCTAAGAGACGTTATCAACAGGCCCCAAGCAACAAGAAAACCACGTTGTTCCCATTACAATATGAACGCTGTTGTGCAAATCCTGTTATTATAAAATGGAGAAGATTTGGACAGAGGAATATAACGGAAGAATTCCAATTCCAGTCACATCGCTGGTTCAACAGGACAGATTGAGGCCAATGTGAGTCTTGTCCACTTCACTTCATGTCTATAGTATATTCTGTGCTAGTCAGAGACTTACATCTTTGAAATGTCTGTCCACTCTTGTACAGTTTATTACATGAGGTTGTTGTGGGCAACAGGAGTGAAATGTGGGCAACAGGAGTGAACTCTGGGCAACAGGAGTGAACCGTGGGCAACAGGAGTGAACTGTGGGCAACAGGAGTGAACTGTGGGCAACAGGAGTGAACTGTGGGCAACAGGAGTGAACTGTGGGCAACAGGAGTGAACCCTGGGCAACAGGAGTGAACCCTGGTTAACAGGAGTGAA
>NW_027008610.1:65000-70000 GCF_036934945.1 Oncorhynchus masou masou
TCATTATTCAGTCATGATGGTAGCCTGACAGTCAGACACCTCACCTGAGTCATTATTCAGTCATGATGGTAACCTGACAGTCAGACACCTCACCTGAGTCATTATTCAGTCATGATGGTAACCTGACAGTCAGACACCTCACCTGAGTCATTATTCAGTCATGATGGTAACCTGACAGTCAGACACCTCACCTGAGTCATTATTCAGTCATGATGGTAACCTGACAGTCAGACACCTCACCTGAGTCATTATTCAGTCATGATGGTAACCTGACAGTCAGACACCTCACCTGAGTCATTATTCAGTCATGATGGTAACCTGACAGTCAGACACCTCACCTGAGTCATTATTCAGTCATGATGGTAGCCTGACAGTCAGACACCTCACCTGAGTCATTATTCAGTCATGATGGTAACCTGACAGTCAGACACCTCACCTGAGTCATTATTCAGTCATGATGGTAGCCTGACAGTCAGACACCTCACCTGAGTCATTATTCAGTCATGATGGTAACCTGACAGTCAGACACCTCACCTGAGTCATTATTCAGTCATGATGGTAACCTGACAGTCAGACACCTCACCTGAGTCATTATTCAGTCATGATGGTAGCCTGACAGTCAGACACCTCACCTGAGTCATTATTCAGTCATGATGGTAACCTGACAGTCAGACACCTCACCTGAGTCATTATTCAGTCATGATGGTAACCTGACAGTCAGACACCTCACCTGAGTCATTATTCAGTCATGATGGTAACCTGACAGTCAGACACCTCACCTGAGTCATTATTCAGTCATGATGGTAACCTGACAGTCAGACACCTCACCTGAGTCATTATTCAGTCATGATGGTAACCTGACAGTCAGACACCTCACCTGAGTCATTATTCAGTCATGATGGTAACCTGACAGTCAGACACCTCACCTGAGTCATTATTCAGTCATGATGGTAACCTGACAGTCAGACACCTCACCTGAGTCATTATTCAGTCATGATGGTAACCTGACAGTCAGACACCTCACCTGAGTCATTATTCAGTCATGATGGTAGCCTGACAGTCAGACACCTCACCTGAGTCATTATTCAGTCATGATGGTAACCTGACAGTCAGACACCTCACCTGAGTCATTATTCAGTCATGATGGTAACCTGACAGTCAGACACCTCACCTGAGTCATTATTCAGTCATGATGGTAACCTGACAGTCAGACACCTCACCTGAGTCATTATTCAGTCATGATGGTAACCTGACAGTCAGACACCTCACCTGAGTCATTATTCAGTCATGATGGTAACCTGACAGTCAGACACCTCACCTGAGTCATTATTCAGTCATGATGGTAACCTGACAGTCAGACACCTCACCTGAGTCATTATTCAGTCATGATGGTAACCTGACAGTCAGACACCTCACCTGAGTCATTATTCAGTCATGATGGTAACCTGACAGTCAGACACCTCACCTGAGTCATTATTCAGTCATGATGGTAACCTGACAGTCAGACACCTCACCTGAGTCATTATTCAGTCATGATGGTAGCCTGACAGTCAGACACCTCACCTGAGTCATTATTCAGTCATGATGGTAACCTGACAGTCAGACACCTCACCTGAGTCATTATTCAGTCATGATGGTAACCTGACAGTCAGACACCTCACCTGAGTCATTATTCAGTCATGATGGTAACCTGACAGTCAGACACCTCACCTGAGTCATTATTCAGTCATGATGGTAACCTGACAGTCAGACACCTCACCTGAGTCATTATTCAGTCATGATGGTAACCTGACAGTCAGACACCTCACCTGAGTCATTATTCAGTCATGATGGTAACCTGACAGTCAGACACCTCACCTGAGTCATTATTCAGTCATGATGGTAACCTGACAGTCAGACACCTCACCTGAGTCATTATTCAGTCATGATGGTAACCTGACAGTCAGACACCTCACCTGAGTCATTATTCAGTCATGATGGTAACCTGACAGTCAGACACCTCACCTGAGTCATTATTCAGTCATGATGGTAACCTGACAGTCAGACACCTCACCTGAGTCATTATTCAGTCATGATGGTAACCTGACAGTCAGACACCTCACCTGAGTCATTATTCAGTCATGATGGTAACCTGACAGTCAGACACCTCACCTGAGTCATTATTCAGTCATGATGGTAACCTGACAGTCAGACACCTCACCTGAGTCATTATTCAGTCATGATGGTAACCTGACAGTCAGACACCTCACCTGAGTCATTATTCAGCCATGATGGTAACCTGACAGTCAGACACCTCACCTGAGTCATTATTCAGTCATGATGGTAACCTGACAGTCAGACACCTCACCTGAGTCATTATTCAGTCATGATGGTAGCCTGACAGTCAGACACCTCACCTGAGTCATTATTCAGTCATGATGGTAGCCTGACAGTCAGACACCTCACCTGAGTCATTATTCAGTCATGATGGTAACCTGACAGTCAGACACCTCACCTGAGTCATTATTCAGTCATGATGGTAACCTGACAGTCAGACACCTCACCTGAGTCATTATTCAGTCATGATGGTAACCTGACAGTCAGACACCTCACCTGAGTCATTATTCAGTCATGATGGTAACCTGACAGTCAGCCACCTCACCTGAGTCATTATTCAGTCATGATGGTAACCTGACAGTCAGACACCTCACCTGAGTCATTATTCAGTCATGATGGTAACCTGACAGTCAGACACCTCACCTGAGTCATTATTCAGTCATGATGGTAACCTGACAGTCAGACACCTCACCTGAGTCATTATTCAGTCATGATGGTAACCTGACAGTCAGACACCTCACCTGAGTCATTATTCAGTCATGATGGTAACCTGACAGTCAGACACCTCACCTGAGTCATTATTCAGTCATGATGGTAACCTGACAGTCAGACACCTCACCTGAGTCATTATTCAGTCATGATGGTAACCTGACAGTCAGACACCTCACCTGAGTCATTATTCAGTCATGATGGTAACCTGACAGTCAGACACCTCACCTGAGTCATTATTCAGTCATGATGGTAACCTGACAGTCAGACACCTCACCTGAGTCATTATTCAGTCATGATGGTAACCTGACAGTCAGACACCTCACCTGAGTCATTATTCAGTCATGATGGTAACCTGACAGTCAGACACCTCACCTGAGTCATTATTCAGTCATGATGGTAGCCTGACAGTCAGACACCTCAATGTTTGCTTCCCAAATGGAACCCTAGTCACTAAACAGTGCACTACTTTTGACCAGGGCCTATACGGAATAGGTTTCCATTTCGTACATAACCAGACAACTCACGGAACACCCGATGAAGAGCTAGCCTAAAGGACAAGGCTATAGTGACCATTTAATATATTCCACCCCTGATGAAGAGCTAGCCTAAAGGACAACATGGCTAATGCTAACATTTTATATATTACACCCCTGATGAAGAGCTAGCCTAAAGGACAACATGGCTAATGCTAACATTTTATATATTCCACCCCTTATGATTAGCTAGCCTAAAGGACAACATGGCTAATGATAACATTTTATATATTACACCCCTGATGAAGAGCTAGCCTAAAGGACAACATGGCTAATGCTAACATTTTATATATTCCACCCCTGATGAAGAGCGAGCCTAAAGGACAACATGGCTAAAGCTAACATTTAATATATTCCACCCCTGATGATTAGCTAGCCTAAAGGACAACATGGCTAATGCTAACATTTTTTATATTCCACCCCTGATGATTATCTAGCCTAAAGGACAACATGGCTAATGCTAACATTTTATATATTCCACCCCTGATGATTAGCTAGCCTAAAGGACAACATGGCTAATGCTAACATTTTATATATTCCACCCCTGATGATTAGCTAGCCTAAAGGACAACATGGCTAATGCTAACATTTTATATATTCCACCCCTGATGAAGAGCGAGCCTAAAGGACAACATGGCTAATGCTAACATTTTATATATTCCACCCCTGATGAAGAGCTAGCCTATAGGACAACATGGCTAATGCTAACATTTTATATATTCCACACCTGATGATTAGCTAGCCTAAAGGACAACATTGCTAATGTTAACATTTTATATATTCCACCCCTGATGATTAGCTAGCCTAAAGGACAACATGGCTAATGCTAACATTTTATATATTCCACCCTGATGATTAGCTAGCCTAAAGGACAACATGGCTAATGCTAACATTTTATATATTCCACCCCTGATGATTAGCTAGCCTAAAGGACAACATGGCTAATGCTAACATTTTATATATTCCACCCCTGATGATTAGCTAGCCTAAAGGACAACATGGCTAATGCTAACATTTTATATATTCCACCCCTGATGATTAGCTAGCCTAAAGGACAACATGGCTAATGCTAACATTTTATATATTCCACCCTGATGATTAGCTAGCCTAAAGGACAACATGGCTAATGCTAACATTTTATATATTCCACCCCTGATGATTAGCTAGCCTAAAGGACAACATGGCTAATGCTAACATTTTATATATTCCACACCTGATGATTAGCTAGCCTAAAGGACAACATTGCTAATGTTAACATTTTATATATTACACCCCTGATGATTAGCTAGCCTAAAGGACAACATGGCTAATGCTAACATTTTATATATTCCACCCCTGATGAAGAAATAGCCTAAAGGACAACATTTTATATATTCCACCCCTGATGATTAGCTAGCCTAAAGGACAACATGGCTAATGCTAACATTTTATATATTCCACCCCTGATGATTAGCTAGCCTAAAGGACAACATGGCTAATGCTAACATTTTATATATTCCACCCCTGATGATTAGCTAGCCTAAAGGACAACATGGCTAATGCTAACATTTTATATATTCCACCCCTGATGATTAGCTAGCCTAAATGACAACATGGCTAATGCTAACATTTTATATATTCCACCCCTGATGATTAGCTAGTCTAAAGGACAACATGGCT
>NW_027008610.1:75000-77500 GCF_036934945.1 Oncorhynchus masou masou
GACAGATGGTGAGATTGGTCAGATGGGAGGACAGATGGTGAGATTGGTCAGAAGGGAGGACAGATGGTGAGATTGGTCAGAAGGGAGGACAGATGGTGAGATTGGTCAGAAGGGAGGACAGATGGTGAGATTGGTCAGAAGGGAGGACAGATGGTGAGATTGGTCAGAAGGGAGGACAGATGGTGAGATTGGTCAGTAGGGAGGACAGATGGTGAGATTGGTCAGTAGGGAGGACAGATGATGAGATTGGTCAGAAGGGAGGACAGATGGTGAGATTGGTCAGAAGGGAGGACAGATGGTGAGATTGGTCAGAAGGGAGGACAGATGGTGAGATTGGTCAGTAGGGAGGACAGATGATGAGATTGGTCAGAAGGGAGGACAGATGGTGAGATTGGTCAGAAGGGAGGACAGATGGTGAGATTGGTCAGAAGGGAGGACAGATGATGAGATTGGTCAGAAGGGAGGACAGATGGTGAGATTGGTCAGAAGGGAGGACAGATGGTGAGATTGGTCAGAAGGGAGGACAGATGGTGAGATTGGTCAGAAGGGAGGACAGATGGTGAGATTGGTCAGAAGGGACTTCCTTGACAACTAGACAACTTTTTTGACAACAGCTCTGCGCTGCTCCAGGAAGTACCAGAAGTGTGATTACCCTGACTTCTGCAGAGGTCCTATCACCGTAAATACGTGCGGCCAACGCAGACGTCGGAATGACCGTGCAGCGGCTCTCTGAAAACGGAGGACAGTGTTCGTAAGCTATCGGCACGTACTGCTGCACATGTCGATACAGTCAGTTAGCTTTCCCTGTATTGTAGTGTGTCTGGCAGCCATCTTAGCTGTATCTGCCTCTGGCCTGGAGGAGACTGCAGACTTGAGCCGCCCTGACCTTTCTCTTATCTGTCCGGTGTGGAGAGCAGAGAGAACCGGAGGGGCCTGGTGCGCTGCCCTGTAGGCCCAGCTGAGAGACACTGTCCTGGACTAGAGATAACAGAACTTCCCCTGAGCTCTGAGTCTCCGACCTCTACTCCATCCCTTCCTCTTCTTCCCTCTCTTCGTCTCATCCCTCCGTCTCATCCCTTCGTCTCATCCTTCGTGTCATCCCTTCGTCTCATCCCTCTGTCTCATCCCTCCGTCTCATCCCTTCGTCTCATCCCTCCGTCTCATCCCTCCGTCTCATCCCTCCATCTCATCCCTTCATCTCATCCCTTCGTCTCATCCCTCCGTCTCATCCCTCCATCTCATCCCTTCATCTCATCCCTCCGTCTCATCCCTCCCCTCTGTCTCATCCCTCCTCCATCTCATCCCTCTGTCTCATCCCTCCGTCTCATCCCTCCATCCCATCCCTCCATCTCATCCCTCCATCTCATCCCTCCGGCTCATCCCTCCGTCTCATCCCTCCGTCTCCGAGGAGACATGAGCAGACAGGAGGGGACAGGAAGTGGAAGAGGAGGGATGTCTGGATGTTTAACCTTTTACCATTACACAGCATGTAACAGTGTTATGGAAGGGCACATTTGTAATGTTGTTTGAGAGCCTGTGGTGCCGACGTGCTCTGGCGAAGATAATGACTTCATATGTCTTGGACAACGTCTCCCTCAAAACAAGCTGTCAGAATGAACCTCTGTCAGCAATGATTGGCTGTCCTCGCGAGTTGTCGGCCAGCCAATCAGGAATAGACATGTCATGTTGAAAACAAGAGTTTGTGGTCACCTTGTATCTTATCTAGCGACAACAGTGGGTTAACTGTTATTTGGTACAGTCATAACCTGTGTTTCTCTCTACCAGGATACTATTGAGCTGTCTGCTCTGCTGCCTCATGTTAACGGTAGCTTAACTCGTCACAGAGACACAACCTGCAATACTGACTTGTCCTTCAGTGACAAGGTAGGTCATACTGGCCAGTCCTTCAGTGACAAGGTAGGTCATACTGGCCTGTCCTTCAGTGACAAGGTAGGTCATACTGGCCTGTCCTTCAGTGACAAGGTAGGTCATACTGGCCTGTCCTTCGGTGACAAGATAGGTCACACTGGCACCTGGGCCTCTAAACAACACCTGGGCTTCTATACAACACCTGGGCTTCTATACAACACCTGGGCTTCTAAACACCACCTGGGCATCTAAACAACACCTGGGCTTCTAAACAACACCTGGGTTTCTTAACAACACCTGGGCTTCTAAACAACACCTGGGCTTCTATACAACACCTGGGCTTCTAAACAACACACCTGGGCTTCTAAACAACACCTGGGCTTCTAAACAACACCTGGGCTTCTTATCAACACCTGGGCTTCTTAACAACACCTGGGCTTCTTAACAACACCTGGGCTTCTAAACAACACCTGGGCTTCTTATCAACACCTGGGCTTCTTAACAACACCTGGGCTTCTTAACAACACCTGGGCCTCTTAACAACCCCTGGGCTTCTTAATAACAACACCTGGGCTTCTAAACACCACCTGGGCTTCTTAACAACACCTGGGATTCTTAACAATACCTGTGC
>NW_027008610.1:80000-85307 GCF_036934945.1 Oncorhynchus masou masou
ATTAGATTATTAGAGAGATTATTAGAGAGAGAAGGAGATGGAGATGGATTATGGAGAGGGCAAGAGAGGCAGAGAGAGAGAGAGGGAGAGAGAGATGGAGAGATTAGAGAGATGGAGATTATTAGATAGATGGAGAGAGGGAGAGGGAGAGATATAGAGAGAGAGAAAGTGGAGAGATGAGAGAGAGAGAGGGAGAGAGAGAGAGGGAGAGGGAGAGGGAGAGGGAGAGGGAGAGGGAGGGGAGAGAGGGAGAGGAGAGGGAGAGGGAGGGAGAGGGATGGAGAGAGAGATGGAGAGAGAGGGAGAGAGAGATGGAGAGGGAGAGGGAGAGGGAGTGCGAGGGAGAGAGAGGGAGAGGGAGAGGCGAGGGAGAGGGAGAGGGAGAGGGAGAGAGAGAGGGAGAGAGAGAGGGAGAGAGAGAGAAAGACAGAGAGAGAGAGAGTCTACTGATGTCTACTGTTAATTTGTATTGTTTATTTCACTTTATATATTATCTACCTTACTTGCTTTGGCAATGTTAACACATGTTACCCATGCCAATAAAGCCCATTGAATTGAATTGAATGGAGAGAGAGAGCGAGAGAGAGAGAGAGAGAGAGAGAGAGAGAGAGAGAGATGGAGAGAGAGATGGAGAGAGAGGCTGGAGGTAGGAACCACTATGCCGCTGCACTTCTGACCAAGGCCTATTGGTTCAATTATGTCTTAGATGTTTTGATTACAACCTGGTTACTGGCCCAACACTCAAACCAATAGGCTACCTGCTGGTTACTGGCCCAATGCTCTAACCACTAGGCTACCTGCTGGTTACTGGCCCAATGCTCCAACCACTAGGCTACCTGCTGGTTACTGGGCCCAACGCTCTAACCACTAGGCTACCTGCTGGTTACTGGCCCAACGCTCTAACCACTAGGCTACCTGCTGGTAACTAGTCCAACGCTCTAACCAACAGGCTACCTGCTGGTTATTGGCCCAATGCCCAACGCTCTAACCACAAGGCTACCTGCTGGTAACTAGTCCAACGCTCTAACCACTAGGCTACCTGCTTGTTATTGGCCCAATGCCCAACGCTCTAACCACTAGGCTACCTGCTGATTACATTTACATTTACATTTAAGTCATTTAGCAGACGCTCTTATCCAGAGCGACTTACAAATTGGTGAATTCACCTTCTGACATCCAGTGGAACAGCCACTTTACAATAGTGCATCTAAGTCATTAAGGGGGGTGAGAAGGATTACTTATCCTATCCTAGGTATTCCTTGAAGAGGTGGGGTTTCAGGTGTCTCCGGAAGGTGGTGATTGACTCCGCTGTCCTGGCGTCGTGAGGAGTTTGTTCCACCATTGGGGGGCCAGAGCAGCGAACAGTTTTGACTGGGCTGAGCGGGAACTGTACTTCCTCAATGGTAGGGAGGCGAGCAGGCCAGAGGTGGATGAACGCAGTGCCCTTGCTTGGGTGTAGGGCCTGATCAGAGCCTGGAGGTACTGCGGTGCCGTTCCCCTCACAGCTCCGTAGGCAAGCACCATGGTCTTGTAGCGGATGCGAGCTTCAACTGGAAGCCAGTGGAGAGAGCGGAGGAGCGGGGGTGACGTGAGAGAACTTGGGAAGGTTGAACACCAGACGGGCTGCGGCGTTCTGGATGAGTTGTAGGGGTTTAATGGCACAGGCAGGGAGCCCAGCCAACAGCGAGTTGCAGTAATCCAGACGGGAGATGACAAGTGCCTGGATTAGGACCTGCGCCGCTTCCTGTGTGAGGCAGGGTCGTACTCTGCGGATGTTGTAGAGCATGAACCTACAGGAACGGGCCACCGCCATGATGTTGGTTGAGAACGACAGGGTGTTGTCCAGGATCACGCCAAGGTTCTTAGCACTCTGGGAGGAGGACACAATGGAGTTGTCAACCGTGATGGCGAGATCATGGAACGGGCAGTCCTTCCCCGGGAGGAAGAGCAGCTCCGTCTTGCCGAGGTTCAGCTTGAGGTGGTGATCCGTCATCCACACTGATATGTCTGCCAGACATGCAGAGATGCGATTCGCCACCTGGTCATCAGAAGGGGGAAAGGAGAAGATTAATTGTGTGTCGTCTGCATAGCAATGATAGGAGAGACCATGTGAGGTTATGACAGAGCCAAGTGACTTGGTGTATAGCGAGAATAGGAGAGGGCCTAGAACAGAGCCCTGGGGGACACCAGTGGTGAGAGCGCGTGGCGAGGAGACAGATTCTCGCCACGCCACCTGGTAGGAGCGACCTGTCAGGTAGGACGCAATCCAAGCGTGGGCCGCGCCGGAGATGCCCAACTCGGAGAGGGTGGAGAGGAGGATCTGATGGTTCACAGTATCGAAGGCAGCCGATAGGTCTAGAAGGATGAGAGCAGAGGAGAGAGAGTTAGCTTTAGCAGTGCGGAGCGCCTCCGTGATGCAGAGAAGAGCAGTCTCAGTTGAATGACTAGTCTTGAAACCTGACTGATTTGGATCAAGAAGGTCATTCTGAGAGAGATAGAGGGAGAGCTGGCCAAGGACGGCACGTTCAAGAGTTTTGGAGAGAAAAGAAAGAAGGGATACTGGTCTGTAGTTGTTGACATCGGAGGGATCGAGTGTAGGTTTCTTCAGAAGGGGTGCAACTCTCGCTCTCTTGAAGACGGAAGGGACGTGGCCAGCGGTCAGGGATGAGTTGATGAGCGAGGTGAGGTAAGGGAGAAGGTCCCCGGAAATGGTCTGGAGGAGAGAGGAGGGGATAGGGTCGAGCGGGCAGGTTGTTGGGCGGCCGGCCGTCACAAGAAGCGAGATTTCATCTGGAGAGAGGGGGAGAAAGAGGTCAGAGCACAGGGTAGGGCAGTGTGAGCAGAACCAGCGGTGTCGTTTGACTTAGCAAACGAGGATCGGATGTCGTCGACCTTCTTTTTCAAAATGGTTGACGAAGTCATCTGCAGAGAGGGAGGAGGGGGGGGGAGGGGGAGGAGGATTCAGAAGGGAGGAGAAGGTGGCAAAGAGCTTCCTAGGGTTAGAGGCAGATGCTTGGAATTTAGAGTGGTAGAAAGTGGCTTTAGCAGCAGAGACAGAGGAGGAAAATGTAGAGAGGAGGGAGTGAAAGGATGCCAGGTCCGCAGGGAGGCGGGTTTTCCTCCATTTCCGCTCGGCTGCCCGGAGCTCTGTTCTGTGAGCTCGCAATGAGTCATCGAGCCACGGAGCGGGAGGGGAGGACCGAGCCGGCCTGGAGGATAGGGGACATAGAGAGTCAAAGGATGCAGAAAGGGAAGAGAGGAGGGTTGAGGAGGCAGAGTCAGGAGAAAGGTTGGAGAAGGTATGAGCAGAGGGAAGAGATGAAAGGATGGAAGAGGAAAGAGTAGCGGGGGAGAGAGAGCGAAGGTTGGGACGGCGCGATACCATCCGAGTAGGGGCAGTGTGGGAAGTGTTGGATGAGAGCGAGAGGGAAAAGGATACAAGGTAGTGGTCGGAGACTTGGAGGGGAGTTGCAGTGAGGTTAGTGGAAGAACAGCATCTAGTAAAGATGAGGTCGAGCGTATTGCCTGCCTTGTGAGTAGGGGGAAGGTGAGAGGGTGAGGTCAAAAGAGGAGAGGAGTGGAAAGAAGGAGGCAGAGAGGAATGAGTCAAAGGTAGACGTGGGGAGGTTAAAGTCGCCCAGGACTGTGAGAGGTGAGCCGTCCTCAGGAAAGGAGCTTATCAAGGCATCAAGCTCATTGGATGAACTCTCCGAGGGAACCTGGAGGGCGATAAATGATAAGAATGTTAAGCTTGAAAGGGCTGGTAACTGTGACAGCATGGAATTCAAAGGAGGCGATAGATAGATGGGTAAGGGGAGAGAGAGAATGACCACTTGGGAGAGATGAGGATCCCGGTGCCACCACCCCGCTGACCAGAAGCTCTCGGGGTGTGCGAGAACACGTGGGTGGACGAAGAGAGAGCAGTAGGAGTAGCAGTGTTATCTGTGGTGATCCATGTTTCCGTCAGTGCCAGGAAGTCGAGGGACTGGAGGGAGGCATAGGCTGAGATGAACTCTGCCTTGTTGGCCGCAGATCGGCAGTTCCAGAGGCTACCGGAGACCAGGAACTCCACGTGGGTCGTGCGCGCTGGGACCACCAGATTAGGGTGGCCGCGGCCACGCGGGTGTGGAGCGTTTGTATGGTCTGTGCAGAGAGGAGAGAACAGGGATAGATAGACACATAGTTAACAGGGTACAGAAGAGGCTACGCTAATGCAAAGGAGATTGGAATGACAAGTGGACTACACGTCTCGAATGTTCAGAAAGTTAAGCTTACGTAGCAAGAATCTTATTGACTAAAATGATTGAAATGAAACAGTACTGCTGGAGTAGGCTAGCTGGTAGTGGCTGCGATGTTGACACTACACTAATCAAGTCGTTCCGTCGAGTGTAATAGTTTCTACAGTGCTGCTATTCGGGGGCTAGCTGGCTAGCTAGCAAGGTTGATTGCGTTCCGTTACTTAAAAGAACGACAATAGCTGGCTGGCTAACCTAGAAAATCGTTCTAGGCTACACAATTGTCTTAGATACAAAGACGGCTATGTATCTAGCTAGCTACGATCAAACAAAACAAACCGTTGTACTGTAATAGTTACTACGGTGCTGCTATTCAAACAGTAGAAGAACGACAATAGCTGGCCAGCTAACCTAGAAAGCTAACCTAGAAAATCGCTCTAGACTACACAATTGTCTTAGATACAAAGACGGCTATGTAGCTGGCTAGCTACGATCAAACAAATCAAACCGTTGTACTGTAATGAAGTGAAATGAAAATGTGATACTACCTGTGGAAAGACGCGGAATGTTGACCGGGTAGTTGGAGTTCAATTCGGTAGAGGTTGGCTAGCTGTTGGCTAGCTAGCTAGCAGCATTTCCTACGTTAAGGACGACAAATAGCTGGCTAGCTAACCTCGGTAAATTAAGATAATCACTCTAAGTCTACACACTCTAAACTGCACAATTATCTTGGATACGAAGACAACTATGTAGCTAGCTGACACTACGCTAATCGAGTCGTTCAGTTGAGTGTAATAGTTACTACAGTGCTAGTGGACAGTGGATGTTAGCTAGCTGCTTAGCTGCTTAGCTAGCTGCTTAGCTAGCTGCTGGGCAGATACGTTAGACGACGAAATACGATAATTATGCAATTGTCGTTGATACAAGGACGGCTATGTAGCTGGCTAAGAAGAAATTGCTAAGATTAGACAAATCAAACCGTTGTACTATAACGATATGTAATGAAAAGTTATAAAAGTTATACTACCTGCGGACCGAAGTGTAGATGCGACGCTCGCTCCAACCGGAACCG
>NW_027008611.1:0-30000 GCF_036934945.1 Oncorhynchus masou masou
CCTAAGACACTGGCCTCCTAAGCCATGGATTGTGAGTTCTAGTCTTTTCTTAAGTGGCTGAGAGCAGAGTGGCGCAGCGGAAGCGTGCTGGGCCCATAACCCAGAGGTCGATGGATCGAAACCATCCTCTGCTAAACTGATTCTTTTTAGATTTTAAGTGCAAAGAATTATTTTTTTTAATTTGTCATTTCATTGGCATGTCCCAGTTCCATTATACACTTTTTTGACCTCTTCCAACAGTTCGTATAGGTCATACTGTTTACACAGTACCCCAGTTGCCTAAGACACTGGCCTCCTAAGCCATGGATTGAGAGTTCTAGTCTTTTCTTAAGTGTCTGAGAGAAGACTGGCGCAGCGGAAGCGTGCTGGGCCCATGACAAAGAGGTCGATGGATGGAAACCATCCTCTGCTATACACTTTCTTTTTAGATTTAAAGTGCAAACAAAAAAATAAAAAATGTGTCGTTTCAAGGTCATATCTCATTGCCAATATACATTTTTTTTAACCTCTTCCAACAGTTCGTATAGGTCATACTGTTTACACAGTACACCAGTGGCCTAAGACACTGGCCTCCTAAGCCATGGATTGTGAGTTCTAGTCTTTTCTTAAGTGGCTGAGAGGAGAGTGGCGCAGCGGAAGCGTGCTGGGCCCATAACCCAGAGGTTGATGGATAGAAACCATCCTCTGCTAAACAGTTTCTTTTCAGATTTTAAGTGCAAACAAAAAATTAAAAAATGTGTCGTTTCATGGTCATGTCTCATTGCCAATATATATTTTTTTTTACCTCTTCCAACAGTTCGTATAGGTCATGCTGTTTACACAGTACCCCAGTGGCCTAAGACACTGGCCTCCTAAGCCATGGATTGTGAGTTCCAGTCTTTTCTTAAGTGGCTGAGAGCAGAGTGGCTCAGCGGAAGCGTGCTGGGCCCATAACCCAGAGGTCGATGGATCGAAACCATCCTCTGCTAAACAGATTCTTTTTAGATTTTAAGTGCAAACAAAACATTTAAAAAATGTGTCTTTTCATGGGCATGTCTCAGTTCCATTAGACATTTTTTTGACCTCTTCCAACAGTTCGTATAGGTCATACTGTTTACACAGTACCCCAGTGCCCTAAGACACTGGCCTCCTAAGCCATGGATTGTGAGTTCTAGTCTTTTCTGAAGTGGTTGAGAGCAGAGTGGCACAGCGGAAACGTGCTGGGCCCATAACCCAGAGGTCGATGGATCGGAACCATCCGCTACTAAACATCTTCTTTTTAAAAATGAAAAGCAAACAGAAATGAGAAAGCTAAATTTAATTTGCGTCTCTCAGTGATATCCAGTACACATTGTTTATACTGCTTCTATCAGTTCGTACTGTTTGCAGTAGGTAAACAGTGCCCCAGTGGCCTAATGGATAAGGCACTGGCCTCCTAAGCCAGGGATTGTGGTTTCAAGTCCCATCTGGGGTGGATGGAAGTGGAGTGGCACAGCGGAAGCGTGCTGGGCCCATAACCCAGAGGTTGATGGATCGAGACCATCCTCTGCTAAACAGATTCTTTTTAGATTTTAAGTGCAAACAAAAAATTTAAAAAATGTGTCGTTTCATGGGCATGTCTCAGTTCCATTAGACATTTTTTTTACCTCTTCCAACAGTTCGTATAGGTCATACTGTTTACACAGTACCCCAGTGGCCTAAGACACTGGCCTCCTAAGCCATGGATTGTGAGTTCTAGTCTTTTCTTAAGTGGCTGAGAGCAGAGTGGCGCAGCGGAAGCGTGCTGGGCCCATAACCCAGAGGTCGATGGATCGAAACCATCCTCTGCTAAACAGATTCTTTTTAGATTTTAAGTGCAAATAATTTTTTTTTTAATTTGTCATTTCATTGGCATGTCTCAGTTCCATTATACACTTTTTTGACCTCTTCCAACAGTTCGTATTGGTCATACTGTTTACACAGTACCCAGTGGCCTAAGACACTGGCCTCCTAAGCCATGGATTGAGAGTTCTAGTCTTTTCTTAAGTGTCTGAGAGAAGAGTGGCGCAGCGGAAGCGTGCTGGGCCCATAACAAAGAGGTCGATGGATGGAAACCATCCTCTGCTATACACTTTCTTTTTAGATTTAAAGTGCAAACAAAAAAAATAAAAAATGTGTCGTTTCATGGTCATGTCTCATTGCCAATATACATTTTTTTTAACCTCTTCCAACAGTTCGTATAGGTCATACTGTTTACACAGTACCCCAGTGGCCTAAGACACTGGCCTCCTAAGCCATGGATTGTGAGTTCCAGTCTTTTCTTAAGTGGCTGAGAGCAGAGTGGCTCAGCGGAAGCGTGCTGGGCCCATAACCCAGAGGTCGATGGATCGAAACCATCCTCTGCTAAACTGATTCTTTTTAGATTTTAAGTGCAAACAATTTTTTTTTTAATTTGTCATTTCATTGGCATGTCCCAGTTCCATTAGACATTTTTTTGACCTCTTCCAACAGTTCGTATTGGTCATACTGTTTACAAAGTACCCCAGTGGCCTAAGACACTGGCCTCCTAAGCCATGGATTGTGAGTTCTAGTCTTTTCTTAAGTGGCTGAGAGGAGAGTGGCGCAGCGGAAGCGTGCTGGGCCCATAACCCAGATGTTGATGGATAGAAACCATCCTCTGCTAAACAGTTTCTTTTCAGATTTTAAGTGCAAACAAAAAATTTAAAAAATGTGTCGTTTCATGGTCATGTCTCATTGCCAATATATATATTTTTTTACCTCTTCCAACAGTTCGTATAGGTCATGCTGTTTACACAGTACCCCAGTGGCCTAAGACACTGGCCTCCTAAGCCATGGATTGTGAGTTCTAGTCTTTTCTTAAGTGGCTGAGAGCAGAGTGGCGCAGCGGAAGTGTGCTGGGCCCATAACCCAGAGGTCGATGGATCGAAACCATCCTCTGCTAAACAGATTCTTTTTAGATTTCAAGTGCAAACAAAAAATTTAAAAAATGTGTCGTTTCATGGGCATGTCTCAGTTCCATTAGACATTTTTTTGACCTCTTCCAACAGTTCGTATAGGTCATACTGTTTACACAGTACCCCAGTGGCCTAAGACACTGGCCTCCTAAGCCATGGATTGTGAGTTCTAGTCTTTTCTTAAGTGGCTGAGAGCAGAGTGGTGCAGCGGAAGCGTGCTGGGCCCATAACCCAGAGGTCGATGGATCGAAACCATCTTCTGCTAAACAGATTCTTTTTAGATTTTAAGTGCAAACAATTTTTTTTTTTAATTTGTCATTTCATTGGCATGTCTCAGTTCCATTATACACTTTTTTGACCTCTTCCAACAGTTCGTATTGGTCATACTGTTTACACAGTACCCCAGTGGCCTAAGACACTGGCCTCCTAAGCCATGGATTGTGAGTTCTAGTCTTTTCTTAAGTGGCTGAGAGCAGAGTGGCACAGCGGAAGCGTGCTGGGCCCATAACCCAGAGGTCGATGGATCGAAACCATCCTCTGCTAAACAGATTCTTTTTAGATTTTAAAGTGCAAACAAAAAATTTAAAAAAATGTGTCGTTTCATGGGCATGTCTCAGTTCCATTAGACATTTTTTTGACCTCTTCCAACAGTTCGTATAGGTCATACTGTTTACACAGTACCCCAGTGGCCTAAGACACTGGCCTCCTAAGCCATGGATTGTGAGTTCTAGTCTTTTTTTAAGTGGCTGAGAGCAGAGTGGCGCAGCGGAAGCGTGCTGGGCCCATAACCCAGAGGTCGATGGATCGAAACCATCCTCTGCTAAACAGATTCTTTTTAGATTTTAAGTGCAAACAATTATTTTTTTTAATTTGTCATTTCATTGGCATGTCTCAGTTCCATTAGACATTTTTTTGACCTCTTCCAACAGTTCGTATAGGTCATACTGTTTACACAGTACCCCAGTGGCCTAAGACACTGGCCTCCTAAGCCATGGATTGAGAGTTCTAGTCTTTTCTTAAGTGTCTGAGAGAAGACTGGTGCAGCGGAAGCGTGCTGGGCCCATAACCCAGAAGTCGACGGATCGACACCATCCTCTGCTAAACAGATTCTTTTTAGATTTTAAGTGCAAACAAAAAAATTTAAAAAATGTGTTGTTTCATGGGCATGTCTCAGTGCCAATATACATTTTATTACCTCTTCCAACAGTTCGTATAGGTCATACTGTTTACACAGTACCCCAGTGCCCTAAGACACTGGCCTCCTAAGCCATGGATTGTGAGTTCTAGTCTTTTCTGAAGTGGCTGAGAGCAGAGTGGCACAGCGGAAACGTGCTGGGCCCATAACCCAGAGGTTGATGGATCGGAACCATCCGCTGCTAAACATCTTCTTTTTAAAAATGAAAAGCAAACAGAAATGAGAAAGCTAAATTTCATTTGCGTCTCTCAGTGCTATCCAGTACACATTGTTTTTACTGCTTCTATCAGTTCGTCCTGTTTGCAGTAGGTAAACAGTGCCCCAGTGGCCTAATGGATAACGCACTGGCCTCCTAAGCCAGGGATTGTGGTTTCAAGTCCCATCTGGGGTGGATGGAAGTGGAGTGGCACAGCGGATGCGTGCTGGGCCCATAAACCAGAGGTTGATGGATCGAGACCATCCTCTGCTAATAAGATTCTTTTTAGATTTTAAGTGCAAACAAAAAATTTAAAAAATGTGTCGTTTCATGGTCATGTCTCATTGCCAATATATATATTTTTTTACCTCTTCCAACAGTTCGTATTGGTCATGCTGTTTACACAGTACCCCAGTGGCCTAAGACACTGGCCTCCTAAGCCATGGATTGTGAGTTCTAGTCTTTTCTTAAGTGGCTGAGAGCAGACTGGCGCAGCGGAAGTGTGCTGGGCCCATAACCCATAGGTCGATGGATCGAAACCATCCTCTGCTAAACAGATTCTTTTTAGATTTCAAGTGCAAACAAAAAATTTAAAAAATGTGTCGTTTCATGGGCATGTCTCAGTTCCATTAGACATTTTTTTGACCTCTTCCAACAGTTCGTATTGGTCATACTGTTTACACAGTACCCCAGTGGCATAAGACACTGGCCTCCTAAGCCATGGATTGTGAGTTCTAGTCTTTTCTTAAGTGGCTGAGAGCAGAGTGGTGCAGCGGAAGCGTGCTGGGCCCATAACCCAGAGGTCGATGGATCGAAACCATCTTCTGCTAAACAGATTCTTTTTAGATTTTAAGTGCAAACAATTTTTTTTTTTTAATTTGTCATTTCATTGGCATGTCTCAGTTCCATTATACACTTTTTTGACCTCTTCCAACAGTTCGTATTGGTCATACTGTTTACACAGTACCCCAGTGGCCTAAGACACTGGCCTCCTAAGCCATGGATTGTGAGTTCTAGTCTTTTCTTAAGTGGCTGAGAGCAGAGTGGCACAGCGGAAACGTGCTGGGCCCATAACCCAGAGGTCGATGTATCGAAACCATCCTCTGCTAAACAGATTCTTTTTAGATTTCAAGTGCAAACAAAAAATTTAAAAAATGTGTCGTTTCATGGGCATGTCTCAGTTCCAATTAGACATTTTTTTGACCTCTTCCAACAGTTCTATAGGTCATACTGTTTACACAGTACCCCAGTGGCCTAAGACACTGGCCTCCTAAGCCATGGATTGTGAGTTCTAGTCTTTTCTTAAGTGGCTGAGAGCAGAGTGGCGCAGCGGAAGCGTGCTGGGCCCATAACCCAGAGGTCGATGGATCGAAACCATCCTCTGCTAAACAGATTCTTTTCAGATTTTAAGTGCAAACAATTATTTTTTTTAATTTGTCATTTCATTGGCATGTCCCAGTTCCATTAGACATTTTTTTTACCTCTTCCTACAGTTCGTATAGGTCATACTGTTTACACAGTACCCCAGTGGCCTAAGACACTGGCCTCCTAAGCCATGGATTGAGAGTTCTAGTCTTTTCTTAAGTGTCTGAGAGAAGACTGGTGCATCGGAAGCGTGCTGGGCCCATAACCCAGAGGTCGATGGATCGAAACCATCCTCTGCTAAACAGATTCTTTTTAGATTTTAAGTGCAAACAATTTTTTTTTTTAATTTGTCATTTCATTGGCATGTCTCAGTTCCATTATACACTTTTTTGACCTCTTCCAACAGTTCGTATTGGTCATACTGTTTACACAGTACCCCAGTGGCCTAAGACACTGGCCTCCTAAGCCATGGATTGAGAGTTCTAGTCTTTTCTTAAGTGTCTGAGAGAAGACTGGCGCAGCGGAAGCGTGCTGGGCCCATAACAAAGAGGTCGATGGATGGAAACCATCCACTGCTATACACTTTCTTTTTAGATTTAAAGTGCAAACAAAAAAAATAAAAAATGTGTCGTTTCAAGGTCATGTCTCATTGCCAATATACATTTTTTTTAACCTCTTCCAACAGTTCGTATAGGTCATACTGTTTACACAGTACCCCAGTGGCCTAAGACACTGGCCTCCTAAGCCATGGATTGTGAGTTCTAGTCTTTTCTTAAGTGGCTGAGAGGAGAGTGGCGCAGCGGAAGCGTGCTGGGCCCATAACCCAGAGGTTGATGGATAGAAACCATCCTCTGCTAAACAGTTTCTTTTCAGATTTTAAGTGCAAACAAAAAATTTAAAAAATGTGTCGTTTCATGGTCATGTCTCATTGCCAATATATATTTTTTTTTACCTCTTCCAACAGTTCGTATAGGTCATGCTGTTTACACAGTACCCCAGTGGCCTAAGACACTGGCCTCCTAAGCCATGGATTGTGAGTTCTAGTCTTTTCTTAAGTGGCTGAGAGCAGAGTGGCTCAGCGGAAGCGTGCTGGGCCCATAACCCAGAGGTCGATGGATCGAAACCATCCTCTGCTAAACAGATTCTTTTTAGATTTTAAGTGCAAACAAAACATTTAAAAAATGTGTCTTTTCATGGGCATGTCTCAGTTCCATTAGACATTTTTTTGACCTCTTCCAACAGTTCGTATAGGTCATACTGTTTACACAGTACCCCAGTGCCCTAAGACACTGGCCTCCTAAGCCATGGATTGTGAGTTCTAGTCTTTTCTGAAGTGGCTGAGAGCAGAGTGGCACAGCGGAAGCGTGCTGGGCCCATAACAAAGAGGTCGATGGATGGAAACCATCCGCTGCTAAACATCTTCTTTTTAAAAATGAAAAGCAAACAGAAATGAGAAAGCTAAATTTAATTTGCGTCTCTCAGTGATATCCAGTACACATTGTTTATACTGCTTCTATCAGTTCGTACTGTTTGCAGTAGGTAAACAGTGCCCCAGTGGCCTAATGGATAAGGCACTGGCCTCCTAAGCCAGGGATTGTGGTTTCAAGTCCCATCTGGGGTGGATGGAAGTGGAGTGGCACAGCGGAAGCGTGCTGGGCCAATAACCCAGAGGTTGATGGATCGAGACCATCCTCTGCTAAACAGATTCTTTTTAGATTTTAAGTGCAAACAAAAAATTTAAAAAATGTGTCGTTTCATGGGCATGTCTCAGTTCCATTAGACATTTTTTTTACCTCTTCCAACAGTTCGTATAGGTCATACTGTTTACACAGTACCCCAGTGGCCTAAGACACTGGCCTCCTAAGCCATGGATTGTGAGTTCTAGTCTTTTCTTAAGTGGCTGAGAGCAGAGTGGCGCAGCGGAAGCGTGCTGGGCCCATAACCCAGAGGTCGATGGATCGAAACCATCCTCTGCTAAACAGATTCTTTTTAGATTTTAAGTGCAAACAATTTTTTTTTTTAATTTGTCATTTCATTGGCATGTCTCAGTTCCATTATACACTTTTTTGACCTCTTCCAACAGTTCGTATTGGTCATACTGTTTACACAGTACCCCAGTGGCCTAAGACACTGGCCTCCTAAGCCATGGATTGAGAGTTCTAGTCTTTTCTTAAGTGTCTGAGAGAAGAGTGGCGCAGCGGAAGCGTGCTGGGCCCATAACAAAGAGGTCGATGGATGGAAACCATCCTCTGCTATACACTTTCTTTTTAGATTTAAAGTGCAAACAAAAAAAATAAAAAATGTGTCGTTTCATGGTCATGTCTCATTGCCAATATACATTTTTTTTAACCTCTTCCAACAGTTCGTATAGGTCATACTGTTTACACAGTACCCCAGTGGCCTAAGACACTGGCCTCCTAAGCCATGGATTGTGAGTTCCAGTCTTTTCTTAAGTGGCTGAGAGCAGAGTGGCTCAGCGGAAGCGTGCTGGGCCCATAACCCAGAGGTCGATGGATCGAAACCATCCTCTGCTAAACAGATTCTTTTTAGATTTTAAGTGCAAACAATTATTTTTTTAATTTGTCATTTCATTGGCATGTCCCAGTTCCATTAGACATTTTTTTGACCTCTTCCAACAGTTCGTATTGGTCATACTGTTTACAAAGTACCCCAGTGGCCTAAGACACTGGCCTCCTAAGCCATGGATTGTGAGTTCTAGTCTTTTCTTAAGTGTCTGAGAGGAGAGTGGCGCAGCGGAAGTGTGCTGGGCCCATAACCCAGAGGTTGATGGATAGAAACCATCCTCTGCTAAACAGTTTCTTTTCAGATTTGAAGTGCAAACAAAAAATTTAAAAAATGTGTCGTTTCATGGTCATGTCTCATTGCCAATATATATATTTTTTTACCTCTTCCAACAGTTCGTATAGGTCATGCTGTTTACACAGTACCCCAGTGGCCTAAGACACTGGCCTCCTAAGCCATGGATTGTGAGTTCTAGTCTTTTCTTAAGTGGCTGAGAGCAGAGTGGCGCAGCGGAAGCGTGCTGGGCCCATAACCCAGAGGTCGATGGATCGAAACCATCCTCTGCTAAACAGATTCTTTTTAGATTTCAAGTGCAAACAAAAAATTTAAAAAATGTGTCGTTTCATGGGCATGTCTCAGTTCCATTAGACATTTTTTTGACCTCTTCCAACAGTTCGTATAGGTCATACTGTTTACACAGTACCCCAGTGGCCTAAGACACTGGCCTCCTAAGCCATGGATTGTGAGTTCTAGTCTTTTCTTAAGTGGCTGAGAGCAGAGTGGCGCAGCGGAAGCGTGCTGGGCCCATAACCCAGAGGTCGATGGATCGAAACCATCCTCTGCTAAACTGATTCTTTTTAGATTTTAAGTGCAAACAATTTTTTTTTTAATTTGTCATTTCATTGGCATGTCCCAGTTCCATTAGACATTTTTTTTTACCTCTTCCAACAGTTCGTATAGGTCATACTGTTTACACAGTACCCCAGTGGCCTAAGACACTGGCCTCCTAAGCCATGGATTGAGAGTTCTAGTCTCTTCTTAAGTGTCTGAGAGAAGACTGGTGCATCGGAAGCGTGCTGGGCCCATAACCCAGAAGTCGACGGATCGACACCATCCTCTGCTAAACAGATTCTTTTTAGATTTTAAGTGCAAACAAAAAAATTTAAAAAATGTGTTGTTTCATGGGCATGTCTCAGTGCCAATATACATTTTTTACTTCCAACAGTTCGTATAGGTCATACTGTTTACACAGTACCCCAGTGCCCTAAGACACTGGCCTCCTAAGCCATGGATTGTGAGTTCTAGTCTTTTCTGAAGTGGCTGAGAGCAGAGTGGCACAGCGGAAACGTGCTGGGCCCATAACCCAGAGGTTGAGGATCGGAACCATCCGAAACATCTTCTTTTTAAAAATGAAAAGCAAACAGAAATGAGAAAGCTAAATTTCATTTGCGTCTCTCAGTGCTATCCAGTACACATTGTTTTTACTGCTTCTATCAGTTCGTCCTGTTTGCAGTAGGTAAACAGTGCCCCAGTGGCCTAATGGATAACGCACTGGCCTCCTAAGCCAGGGATTGTGGTTTCAAGTCCCATCTGGGGTGGATGGAAGTGGAGTGGCACATCGTGCTGGGCCCATAAACCCAGAGGTTGATGGATCGAGACCATCCTCTGCTAATAAGATTCTTTTTAGATTTTAAGTGCAAACAAAAAATTTAAAAAATGTGTCGTTTCATGGTCATGTCTCATTGCCAATATATATATTTTTTTACCTCTTCCAACAGTTCGTATAGGTCATGCTGTTTACACAGTACCCCAGTGGCCTAAGACACTGGCCTCCTAAGCCATGGATTGTGAGTTCTAGTCTTTTCTTAAGTGGCTGAGAGCAGAGTGGCGCAGCGGAAGTGTGCTGGGCCCATAACCCAGAGGTCGATGGATCGAAACCATCCTCTGCTAAACAGATTCTTTTTAGATTTCAAGTGCAAACAAAAAATTTAAAAAATGTGTCGTTTCATGGGCATGTCTCAGTTCCATTAGACATTTTTTTGACCTCTTCCAACAGTTCGTATTGGTCATACTGTTTACACAGTACCCCAGTGGCATAAGACACTGGCCTCCTAAGCCATGGATTGTGAGTTCTAGTCTTTTCTTAAGTGGCTGAGAGCAGAGTGGTGCAGCGGAAGCGTGCTGGGCCCATAACCCAGAGGTCGATGGATCGAAACCATCTTCTGCTAAACAGATTCTTTTTAGATTTTAAGTGCAAACAATTTTTTTTTTTTTAATTTGTCATTTCATTGGCATGTCTCAGTTCCATTATACACTTTTTTGACCTCTTCCAACAGTTCGTATTGGTCATACTGTTTACACAGTACCCCAGTGGCCTAAGACACTGGCCTCCTAAGCCATGGATTGTGAGTTCTAGTCTTTTCTTAAGTGGCTGAGAGCAGAGTGGCACAGCGGAAACGTGCTGGGCCCATAACCCAGAGGTCGATGTATCGAAACCATCCTCTGCTAAACAGATTCTTTTTAGATTTCAAGTGCAAACAAAAAATTTAAAAAATGTGTCGTTTCATGGGCATGTCTCAGTTCAAATTAGACATTTTTTTGACCTCTTCCAACAGTTCTTATAGGTCATACTGTTTACACAGTACCCCAGTGGCCTAAGACACTGGCCTCCTAAGCCATGGATTGTGAGTTCTAGTCTTTTCTTAAGTGGCTGAGAGCAGAGTGGCGCAGCGGAAGCGTGCTGGGCCCATAACCCAGAGGTCGATGGATCGAAACCATCCTCTGCTAAACTGATTCTTTTTAGATTTTAAGTGCAAAGAATTATTTTTTTTAATTTGTCATTTCATTGGCATGTCCCAGTTCCATTAGACATTTTTTTTACCTCTTCCAACAGTTCGTATAGGTCATACTGTTTACACAGTACCCCAGTGGCCTAAGACACTGGCCTCCTAAGCCATGGATTGAGAGTTCTAGTCTCTTCTTAAGTGTCTGAGAGAAGACTGGTGCATCGGAAGCGTGCTGGGCCCATAACCCAGAGGTCGATGGATCGAAACCATCCTCTGCTAAACAGATTCTTTTTAGATTTTAAGTGCAAACAATTTTTTTTTTTTAATTTGTCATTTCATTGGCATTTCTCAGTTCCATTATACACTTTTTTGACCTCTTCCAACAGTTCGTATAGGTCATACTGTTTACACAGTACCCCAGTTGCCTAAGACACTGGCCTCCTAAGCCATGGATTGAGAGTTCTAGTCTTTTCTTAAGTGTCTGAGAGAAGACTGGCGCAGCGGAAGCGTGCTGGGCCCATGACAAAGAGGTCGATGGATGGAAACCATCCACTGCTATACACTTTCTTTTTAGATTTAAAGTGCAAACAAAAAAAATAAAAAATGTGTCGTTTCAAGGTCATATCTCATTGCCAATATACATTTTTTTTAACCTCTTCCAACAGTTCGTATAGGTCATACTGTTTACACAGTACACCAGTGGCCTAAGACACTGGCCTCCTAAGCCATGGATTGTGAGTTCTAGTCTTTTCTTAAGTGGCTGAGAGGAGAGTGGCGCAGCGGAAGCGTGCTGGGCCCATAACCCAGAGGTTGATGGATAGAAACCATCCTCTGCTAAACAGTTTCTTTTCAGATTTTAAGTGCAAACAAAAAATTAAAAAAATGTGTCGTTTCATGGTCATGTCTCATTGCCAATATATATTTTTTTACCTCTTCCAACAGTTCGTATAGGTCATGCTGTTTACACAGTACCCCAGTGGCCTAAGACACTGGCCTCCTAAGCCATGGATTGTGAGTTCTAGTCTTTTCTTAAGTGGCTGAGAGCAGATTGGCTCAGCGGAAGCGTGCTGGGCCATAACCCGAGGTCGATGGATCGAAACCATCCTCTGCTAAACAGATTCTTTTTAGATTTTAAGTGCAAACAAAACATTTAAAAAATGTGTCTTTTCATGGGCATGTCTCAGTTCCATTAGACATTTTTTTGACCTCTTCCAACAGTTCGTATAGGTCATACTGTTTACACAGTACCCCAGTGCCCTAAGACACTGGCCTCCTAAGCCATGGATTGTGAGTTCTAGTCTTTTCTGAAGTGGTTGAGAGCAGAGTGGCACAGCGGAAACGTGCTGGGCCCATAACCCAGAGGTCGATGGATGACTTAAATGACTTAAATGGATCGGAACCATCCGCTGCTAAACATCTTCTTTTTAAAAATGAAAAGCAAACAGAAATGAGAAAGCTAAATTTAATTTGCGTCTCTCAGTGATATCCAGTACACATTGTTTATACTGCTTCTATCAGTTCGTACTGTTTGCAGTAGGTAAACAGTGCCCCAGTGGCCTAATGGATAAGGCACTGGCCTCCTAAGCCAGGGATTGTGGTTTCAAGTCCCATCTGGGGTGAATGGAAGTGGAGTGGCACAGCGGAAGCGTGCTGGGCCAATAACCCAGAGGTTGATGGATCGAGACCATCCTCTGCTAAACAGATTCTTTTTAGATTTTAAGTGCAAACAAAAAATTTAAAAAATGTGTCGTTTCATGGGCATGTCTCAGTTCCATTAGACATTTTTTTTACCTCTTCCAACAGTTCGTATAGGTCATACTGTTTACACAGTACCCCAGTGGCCTAAGACACTGGCCTCCTAAGCCATGGATTGTGAGTTCTAGTCTTTTCTTAAGTGGCTGATAGCAGAGTGGCGCAGCGGAAGCGTGCTGGGCCCATAACCCAGAGGTCGATGGATCGAAACCATCCTCTGCTAAACAGATTCTTTTTAGATTTTAAGTGCAAATAATTTTTTTCTTTTTATTTGTCATTTCATTGGCATGTCTCAGTTCCATTATACACTTTTTTGTTCTCTTCCAACAGTTCGAATTGGTCATACTGTTTACACAGTACCCCAGTGGCCTAAGACACTGGCCTCCTAAGCCATGGATTGAGAGTTCTAGTCTTTTCTTAAGTGTCCGACAGAAGAGTGGCGCAGCGGAAGCGTGCTGGGCCCATAACAAAGACGTCGATGGATGGAAACCATCCTCTGCTATACACTTTCTTTTTAGATTTAAAGTGCAAACAAAAAAAATAAAAAATGTGTCGTTTCATGGTCATGTCTCATTGCCAATATACATTTTTTTTAACCTCTTCCAACAGTTCGTATAGGTCATACTGTTTACACAGTACCCCAGTGGCCTAAGACACTGGCCTCCTAAGCCATGGATTGTGAGTTCCAGTTTTTTCTTAAGTGGCTGAGAGTAGAGTGGCTCAGCGGAAGCGTGCTGGGCCCATAACCCAGAGGTCGATGGATCGAAACCATCCTCTGCTAAACTGATTCTTTTTAGATTTTAAGTGCAAACAATTATTTTTTTTAATTTGTCATTTCATTGTCATGTCCCAGTTCCATTAGACATTTTTTTGACCTCTTCCAACAGTTCGTATTGGTCATACTGTTTACAAAGTACCCCAGTGGCCTAAGACACTGGCCTCCTAAGCCATGGATTGTGAGTTCTAGTCTTTTCTTAAGTGGCTGAGAGGAGAGTGGCGCAGCGGAAGCGTGCTGGGCCCATAACCCAGATGTTGATGGATAGAAACCATCCTCTGCTAAACAGTTTCTTTTCAGATTTTAAGTGCAAACAAAAAATTTAAAAAATGTGTCGTTTCATGGTCATGTCTCATTGCCAATATATATATTTTTTTACCTCTTCCAACAGTTCGTATAGGTCATGCTGTTTACACAGTACCCCAGTGGCCTAAGACACTGGCCTCCTAAGCCATGGATTGTGAGTTCTAGTCTTTTCTTAAGTGGCTGAGAGCAGAGTGGCGCAGCGGAAGCGTGCTGGGCCCATAACCCAGAGGTCGATGGATCGAAACCATCCTCTGCTAAACAGATTCTTTTTAGATTTTAAGTGCAAACAATTTTTTTTTTTTTTTATTTGTCATTTCATTGGCATGTCTCAGTTCCATTATACACTTTTTTGACCTCTTCCAACAGTTCGTATTGGTCATACTGTTTACACAGTACCCCAGTGGCCTAAGACACTGGCCTCCTAAGCCATGGATTGAGAGTTCTAGTCTTTTCTTAAGTGTCTGAGAGAAGACTGGCGCAGCGGAAGCGTGCTGGGCCCATGACAAAGAGGTCGATGGATGGAAACCATCCACTGCTATACACTTTCTTTTTAGATTTAAAGTGCAAACAAAAAAAATAAAAAATGTGTCGTTTCAAGGTCATATCTCATTGCCAATATACATTTTTTTTAACCTCTTCCAACAGTTCGTATAGGTCATACTGTTTACACAGTACCCAGTGGCCTAAGACACTGGCCTCCTAAGCCATGGATTGTGAGTTCTAGTCTTTTCTTAAGTGGCTGAGAGGAGAGTGGCGCAGCGGAAGCGTGCTGGGCCCATAACCCAGAGGTTGATGGATAGAAACCATCCTCTGCTAAACAGTTTCTTTTCAGATTTTAAGTGCAAACAAAAAATTTAAAAAATGTGTCGTTTCATGGTCATGTCTCATTGCCAATATATATTTTTTTTTACCTCTTCCAACAGTTCGTATAGGTCATGCTGTTTACACAGTACCCCAGTGGCCTAAGACACTGGCCTCCTAAGCCATGGATTGTGAGTTCCAGTCTTTTCTTAAGTGGCTGAGAGCAGATTGGCTCAGCGGAAGCGTGCTGGGCCATAACCCGGAGGTCGATGGATCGAAACCATCCTCTGCTAAACAGATTCTTTTTAGATTTTAAGTGCAAACAAAACATTTAAAAAATGTGTATTTTCATGGGCATGTCTCAGTTCCATTAGACATTTTTTTGACCTCTTCCAACAGTTCGTATAGGTCATACTGTTTACACAGTACCCCAGTGCCCTAAGACACTGGCCTCCTAAGCCATGTATTGTGAGTTCTAGTCTTTTCTGAAGTGGTTGAGAGCAGAGTGGCACAGCGGAAACCTGCTGGGCCCATAACCCAGAGGTCGATGGATGACTTAAATGACTTTAATAGATCGGAACCATCCGCTGCTAAACATCTTCTTTTTAAAAATGAAAAGCAAACAGAAATGAGAAAGCTAAATTTAATTTGCGTCTCTCAGTGATATCCAGTACACATTGTTTATACTGCTTCTATCAGTTCGTACTGTTTGCAGTAGGTAAACAGTGCCCCAGTGGCCTAATGGATAAGGCACTGGCCTCCTAAGCCAGGGATTGTGGTTTCAAGTCCCATCTGGGGTGAATGGAAGTGGAGTGGCACAGCGGAAGCGTGCTGGGCCAATAACCCAGAGGTTGATGGATCGAGACCATTCTCTGCGAAACAGATTCTTTTTAGATTTTAAGTGCAAACAAAAAATTTAAAAAATGTGTCGTTTCATGGGCATGTCTCAGTTCCATTAGACATTTTTTTTACCTCTTCCAACAGTTCGTATAGGTCATACTGTTTACACAGTACCCCAGTGGCCTAAGACACTGGCCTCCTAAGCCATGGATTGTGAGTTCTAGTCTTTTCTTAAGTGGCTGAGAGCAGAGTGGCGCAGCGGAAGCGTGCTGGGCCCATAACCCAGAGGTCGATGGATCGAAACCGTCCTCTGCTAAACAGATTCTTCTTAGATTTTAAGTGCAAATAATTTTTTTTTTTTAATTTGTCATTTCATTGGCATGTCTCAGTTCCATTATACACTTTATTGACCTCTTCCAACAGTTCGTATAGGTCATGCTGTTTACACAGTACCCCAGTGGCCTAAGACACTGGCCTCCTAAGCCATGGATTGTGAGTTCTAGTCTTTTCTTAAGTGGCTGAGAGCAGAGTGGCGGATTGGAAGCGTGCTGGGCCCATAACCCAGAGGTCGATGGATCGAAACCATCCTCTGCTAAACAGATTCTATTTAGATTTTAAGTGCAAACAAAAAATTTTAAAAAATGTGTTGTTTCATGGGCATGTCTCAGTGCCAATATACATTTGTATTACCTCTTCCAACAGTTCGTATAGGTCATACTGTTTACACAGTACCCCAGTGCCCTAAGACACTGGCCTCCTAAGCCATGGATTGTGAGTTCTAGTCTTTTCTGAAGTGGCTGAGAGCAGAGTGGCACAGCGGAAACGTGCTGGGCCCATAACCCAGAGGTCGATGGATCGAAACCATCCTCTGCTAAACAGATTCTATTTAGATTTTAAGTGCAAACAAAAAATGTAAAAAAATGTGTTGTTTCATGGGCATGTCTCAGTGCCAATATACATTTGTATTACCTCTTCCAACAGTTCGTATTGGTCATACTGTTTACACAGTACCCCAGTGGCCTAAGACACTGGCCTCCTAAGCCATGGATTGTGAGTTCTATTCTGTTCTTAACTGTCTGAGAGAAGAGTGGCGCAGAGGAAGCGTGCTGGGCCCGTAACCCAGAGGTCGATGGATCGAAACCATCCTCTGCTAAACAGATTCTATTTAGATTTTAAGTGCAAACAAAAAATTTAAAAAAATGTGTTGTTTCATGGGCATGTCTCAGTGCCAATATACATTTTTTACCTCTTCCAACAGTTCGTATAGGTCATACTGTTTACACAGTACCCCAGTGCCCTAAGACACTGGCCTCCTAAGCCATGAATTGTGAGTTCTAGTCTTTTCTGAAGTGGCTGAGAGCAGAGTGGCACAGCGGAAACGTGCTGGGCCCATAACCCAGAGGTCGATGGATCGGAACCATCCGCTGCTAAACATCTTCTTTTTAAAAATGAAAAGCAAACAGAAATGAGAAAGCTAAATTTCATTTGCGTCTCTCAGTGCTATCCAGTACACATTGTTTTTACTGCTTCTATCAGTTCGTCCTGTTTGCAGTAGGTAAACGGTGCCCCAGTGGCCTAATGGATAACGCACTGGCCTCCTAAGCCAGGGATTGTGGGTTCAAGACCCATCTGGGGTGGATGGAAGTGGAGTGGCACAGCGGAAGCGTGCTGGTCCCATAACCCAGAGTTTGATCGATCGAGACCATTCTCTGCGAAACAGATTCTTTTTAGATTTTAAGTGCAAACAAAAAATTTAAAAAATGTGTCGTTTCATGGGCATGTCTCAGTTCCATTAGACATTTTTTTGACCTCTTCCAACAGTTCGTATAGGTCATACTGTTTACACAGTACCCCAGTGGCCTAAGACACTGGCCTCCTAAGCCATGGATTGAGAGTTCTAGTCTTTTCTTAAGTGTCCGACAGAAGAGTGGCGCAGCGGAAGCGTGCTGGGCCCATAACAAAGAGGTCGATGGATGGAAACCATCCTCTGCTATACACTTTCTTTTTAGATTTAAAGTGCAAACAAAAAAAAAAAAAAAAAATGTGTCGTTTCATGGTCATGTCTCATTGCCAATATACATTTTTTTTAACCTCTTCCAACAGTTCGTATAGGTCATACTGTTTACACAGTACCCCAGTGGCCTAAGACACTGGCCTCCTAAGCCATGGATTGTGAGTTCTAGTTTTTCTTAAAGTGGCTGAGAGCAGAGTGGCGCAGCGGAAGCGTGCTGGGCCCATAACCCAGAGGTCGATGGATCGAAACCATCCTCTGCTAAACAGATTCTTTTTAGATTTTAAGTGCAAATAATTTTTTTTTTTAATTTGTCATTTCATTGGCATGTCTCAGTTCCATTATACACTTTATTGACCTCTTCCAACAGTTCGTATTGGTCATACTGTTTACACAGTACCCCAGTGGCCTAAGACACTGGCCTCCTAAGCCATGGATTGAGAGTTCTAGTCTTTTCTTAAGTGTCCGACAGAAGAGTGGCGCAGCGGAAGCGTGCTGGGCCCATAACAAAGAGGTCGATGGATGGAAACCATCCTCTGCTATACACTTTCTTTTTAGATTTAAAGTGCAAAAAAAAAAAAAAAAAAATGTGTCGTTTCATGGTCATGTCTCATTGCCAATATACATTTTTTTTAACCTCTTCCAACAGTTCGTATAGGTCATACTGTTTACACAGTACCCCAGTGGCCTAAGACACTGGCCTCCTAAGCCATGGATTGTGAGTTCCAGTCTTTTCTTAAGTGGCTGAGAGTAGAGTGGCTCAGCGGAAGCGTGCTGGGCCATAACCCAGAGGTCGATGGATCGAAACCATCCTCTGCTAAACTGATTCTTTTTAGATTTTAAGTGCAAACAATTATTTTTTTTAATTTGTCATTTCATTGTCATGTCCCAGTTCCATTAGACATTTTTTTGACCTCTTCCAACAGTTCGTATTGGTTATACTGTTTACAAAGTACCCCAGTGGCCTAAGACACTGGCCTCCTAAGCCATGGATTGTGAGTTCCAGTTTTTTCTTAAGTGGCTGAGAGCAGAGTGGCTCAGCGGAAGCGTGCTGGGCCCATAACCCAGAGGTCGATGGATCGAAACCATCCTCTGCTAAACAGATTCTTTTTAGATTTTAAGTGCAAATAATTTTTTTTTTTAATTTGTCATTTCATTGGCATGTCTCAGTTCCATTATACACTTTATTGACCTCTTCCAACAGTTCGTATTGGTCATACTGTTTACACAGTACCCCAGTGGCCTAAGACACTGGCCTCCTAAGCCATGGATTGAGAGTTCTAGTCTTTTCTTAAGTGTCTGAGAGAAGAGTGGCGCAGCGGAAGCGTGCTGGGCCCATAACAAAGAGGTCGATGGATGGAAACCATCCTCTGCTATACACTTTCTTTTTAGATTTAAAGTGCAAACAAAAAAAAAAAAAAAATGTGTCGTTTCATGGTCATGTCTCATTGCCAATATACATTTTTTTAACCTCTTCCAACAGTTCGTATAGGTCATACTGTTTACACAGTACCCCAGTGGCCTAAGACACTGGCCTCCTAAGCCATGGATTGTGAGTTCTAGTCTTTTCTTAAGTGGCTGAGAGTAGAGTGGCTCAGCGGAAGCGTGCTGGGCCCATAACCCAGAGGTCGATGGATCGAAACCATCCTCTGCTAAACTGATTCTTTTTAGATTTTAAGTGCAAACAATTATTTTTTTTAATTTGTCATTTCATTGGCATGTCCCAGTTCCATTAGACATTTTTTTGACCTCTTCCAACAGTTCGTATTGGTCATACTGTTTACAAAGTACCCCAGTGGCCTAAGACACTGGCCTCCTAAGCCATGGATTGTGAGTTCTAGTCTTTTCTTAAGTGGCTGAGAGGAGAGTGGCGCAGCGGAAGCGTGCTGGGCCCATAACCCAGATGTTGATGGATAGAAACCATCCTCTGCTAAACAGTTTCTTTTCAGATTTTAAGTGCAAACAAAAAATTTAAAAAATGTGTCGTTTCATGGGCATGTCTCAGTTCCATTAGACATTTTTTTTACCTCTTCCAACAGTTCGTATAGGTCATACTGTTTACACAGTACCCCAGTGGCCTAAGACACTGGCCTCCTAAGCCATGGATTGTGAGTTCTAGTCTTTTCTTAAGTGGCTGAGAGCAGAGTGGCGCAGCGGAAGCGTGCTGGGCCCATAACCCAGAGGTCGATGGATCGAAACCATCCTCTGCTAAACAGATTCTTTTTAGATTTTAAGTGCAAATAATTTTTTTTTTTAATTTGTCATTTCATTGGCATGTCTCAGTTCCATTATACACTTTTTTGACCTCTTCCAACAGTTCGTATTGGTCATACTGTTTACACAGTACCCCAGTGGCCTAAGACACTGGCCTCCTAAGCCATGGATTGAGAGTTCTAGTCTTTTCTTAAGTGTCCGACAGAAGAGTGGCGCAGCGGAAGCGTGCTGGGCCCATAACAAAGAGGTCGATGGATGGAAACCATCCTCTGCTATACACTTTCTTTTTAGATTTAAAGTGCAAACAAAAAAAAAAAAAAAATGTGTCGTTTCATGGTCATGTCTCATTGCCAATATACATTTTTTTTAACCTCTTCCAACAGTTCGTATAGGTCATACTGTTTACACAGTACCCCAGTGGCCTAAGACACTGGCCTCCTAAGCCATGGATTGTGAGTTCTAGTCTTTTCTTAAGTGGCTGAGAGCAGAGTGGCGCAGCGGAAGCGTGCTGGGCCCATAACCCAGAGGTCGATGGATCGAAACCATCCTCTGCTAAACTGATTCTTTTTAGATTTTAAGTGCAAACAATTATTTTTTTTAATTTGTCATTTCATTGGCATGTCCCAGTTCCATTAGACATTTTTTTGACCTCTTCCAACAGTTCGTATTGGTCATACTGTTTACAAAGTACCCCAGTGGCCTAAGACACTGGCCTCCTAAGCCATGGATTGTGAGTTCTAGTCTTTTCTTAAGTGGCTGAGAGGAGAGTGGCGCAGCGGAAGCGTGCTGGGCCCATAACCCAGATGTTGATGGATAGAAACCATCCTCTGCTAAACAGTTTCTTTTCAGATTTTAAGTGCAAACAAAAAATTTAAAAAATGTGTCGTTTCATGGTCATGTCTCATTGCCAATATATATTTTTTTTACCTCTTCCAACAGTTCGTATAGGTCATACTGTTTACACAGTACCCCAGTGGCCTAAGACACTGGCCTCCTAAGCCATGGATTGTGAGTTCTAGTCTTTTCTTAAGTGGCTGAGAGCAGAGTGGCGCAGCGGAAGCGTGCTGGGCCCATAACCCAGAGGTCGATGGATCGAAACCATCCTCTGCTAAACAGATTCTTTTTAGATTTTAAGTGCAAACAAAAAATTTAAAAAATGTGTCGTTTCATGGGCATGTCTCAGTTCCATTATACATTTTTTTACCTCTTCCAACAGTTCGTATAGGTCATACTGTTTACACAGTACCCCAGTGGCCTAAGACACTGGCCTCCTAAGCCATGGATTGTGAGTTCTAGTCTTTTCTTAAGTGGCTGAGAGCAGAGTGGCATGCTGGGCCCATAACCCAGAGGTCGATGGATCGAAACCATCCTCTGCTAAACAGATTCTTTTAGATTTTAAGTGCAAACAAAAAATTAAAAAAATGTGTCGTTTCATTGGCATGTCTCAGTTCCATTACATTTTTTACCTCTTCCAACAGTTCGTATTGGTCATACTGTTTACACAGTACCCCAGTGGCCTAAGACACTGGCCTCCTAAGCCATGGATTGTGAGTTCTAGTCTTTTCTTAAGTGGCTGAGAGAAGAGTGGCGCAGCGGAAGCGTGCTGGGCCCATAACCCAGAGGTCGATGGATCGAAACCATCCTCTGCTAAACAGATTCTATTTAGATTTTAAGTGCAAACAAAAAATTTAAAAAAATGTGTTGTTTCATGGGCATGTCTCAGTTCCAATATACATTTGTTTACCTCTTCCAACAGTTCGTATAGGTCATACTGTTTACACAGTACCCCAGTGCCCTAAGACACTGGCCTCCTAAGCCATGGATTGTGAGTTCTAGTCTTTTCTGAAGTGGCTGAGAGCAGAGTGGCACAGCGGAAACGTGCTGGGCCCATAACCCAGAGGTCGATGGATCGGAACCATCCGCTGCTAAACATCTTCTTTTTAAAAATGAAAAGCAAACAGAAATGAGAAAGCTAAATTTCATTTGCGTCTCTCAGTGCTATCCAGTACACATTGTTTTTACTGCTTCTATCAGTTCGTCCTGTTTGCAGTAGGTAAACAGTGCCCCAGTGGCCTAATGGATAACGCACTGGCCTCCTAAGCCAGGGATTGTGGGTTCAAGTCCCATCTGGGGTGGATGGAAGTGGAGTGGCACAGCGGAAGCGTGCTGGGCCCATAACCCAGAGTTTGATCGATCGAGACCATTCTCTGCTAAACAGATTCTTTTTAGATTTTAAGTGCAAACAAAAAATTTAAAAAATGTGTCGTTTCATGGGCATGTCTCAGTTCCATTAGACATTTTTTTTACCTCTTCCAACAGTTCGTATAGGTCATACTGTTTACACAGTACCCCAGTGGCCTAAGACACTGGCCTCCTAAGCCATGGATTGTGAGTTCTAGTCTTTTCTTAAGTGGCTGAGAGCAGAGTGGCGCAGCGGGAAGCGTGCTGGGCCCATAACCCAGAGGTCGATGGATCGAAACCATCCTCTGCTAAACAGATTCTTTTTAGATTTTAAGTGCAAATAATTTTTTTTTTTTTAATTTGTCATTTCATTGGCATGTCTCAGTTCCATTATACACTTTTTTGACCTCTTCCAACAGTTCGTATTGGTCATACTGTTTACACAGTACCCCAGTGGCCTAAGACACTGGCCTCCTAAGCCATGGATTGAGAGTTCTAGTCTTTTCTTAAGTGTCTGACAGAAGAGTGGCGCAGCGGAAGCGTGCTGGGCCCATAACAAAGAGGTCGATGGATGGAAACCATCCTCTGCTATACACTTTCTTTTTAGATTTAAAGTGCAAACAAAAAAAATAAAAAATGTGTCGTTTCATGGTCATGTCTCATTGCCAATATACATTTTTTTTAACCTCTTCCAACAGTTCGTATAGGTCATACTGTTTACACAGTACCCCAGTGGCCTAAGACACTGGCCTCCTAAGCCATGGATTGTGAGTTCTAGTCTTTTCTTAAGTGGCTGAGAGCAGAGTGGCTCAGCGGAAGCGTGCTGGGCCCATAACCCAGAGGTCGATGGATCGAAACCATCCTCTGCTAAACTGATTCTTTTTAGATTTTAAGTGCAAACAATTATTTTTTTTAATTTGTCATTTCATTGGCATGTCCCAGTTCCATTAGACATTTTTTTGACCTCTTCCAACAGTTCGTATAGGTCATACTGTTTACACAGTACCCCAGTGGCCTAAGACACTGGCCTCCTAAGCCATGGATTGTGAGTTCTAGTCTTTTCTTAAGTGGCTGAGAGGAGAGTGGCGCAGCGGAAGCGTGCTGGGCCCATAACCCAGATGTTGATGGATAGAAACCATCCTCTGCTAAACAGATTCTTTTTAGATTTCAAGTGCAAACAAAAAATTTAAAAAATGTGTCGTTTCATGGGCATGTCTCAGTTCCATTAGACATTTTTTTGACCTCTTCCAACAGTTCGTATAGGTCATACTGTTTACACAGTACCCCAGTGGCCTAAGACACTGGCCTCCTAAGCCATGGATTGTGAGTTCTAGTCTTTTCTTAAGTGGCTGAGAGCAGAGTGGCGCAGCGGAAGCGTGCTGGGCCCATAACCCAGAGGTCGATGGATCGAAACCATCCTCTGCTAAACAGATTCTATTTAGATTTTAAGTGCAAACAAAAAATTTAAAAAAAATGTGTTGTTTCATGGGCATGTCTCAGTTCCATTAGACATTTTTTTTACCTCTTCCAACAGTTCGTATAGGTCATACTGTTACACAGTACCCCAGTGGCCTAAGACACTGGCCTCCTAAGCCATGGATTGTGAGTTCTAGTCTTTTCTTAAGTGGCTGAGAGCAGAGTGGCACAGCGGAAGCGTGCTGGGCCCATAACCCAGAGGTCGATGGATCGAAACCATCCTCTGCTAAACAGATTCTTTTAGATTTTAAGTGCAAACAAAAATTTAAAAAATTGTGTTTTTCATGGGCATGTCTCAGTTCCATTAGACATTTTTTTACCTCTTCCAACAGTTCGTATAGGTCATACTGTTTACACAGTACCCCAGTGCCCTAAGACACTGGCCTCCTAAGCCATGGATTGTGAGTTCTAGTCTTTTCTGAAGTGGCTGAGAGCAGAGTGGCACAGCGGAAACGTGCTGGGCCCATAACCCAGAGGTCGATGGATCGGAACCATCTGCTGCTAAACATCTTCTTTTTAAAAATGAAAAGCAAACAGAAATGAGAAAGCTAAATTTCATTTGCGTCTCTCAGTGCTATCCAGTACACATTGTTTTTACTGCTTCTATCAGTTCGTCCTGTTTGCAGTAGGTAAACAGTGCCCCAGTGGCCTAATGGATAACGCACTGGCCTCCTAAGCCAGGGATTGTGGGTTCAAGTCCCATCTGGGGTGGATGGAAGTGGAGTGGCACAGCGGAAGCGTGCTGGGCCCATAACCCAGAGTTTGATCGATCGAAACCATCCTCTGCTAAACAGATTCTTTTTAGATTTTAAGTGCAAACAAATTTTTTTTTTAATGTGTCGTTTCATGGGCATGTCTCAGTTCCATTAGACATTTTTTTGACCTCTTCCAACAGTTCGTATAGGTCATACTGTTTACACAGTACCCCAGTGGCCTAAGACACTGGCCTCCTAAGCCATGGATTGTGAGTTCTAGTCTTTTCTTAAGTGGCTGAGAGCAGAGTGGCGCAGCGGAAGCGTGCTGGGCCCATAACCCAGAGGTCGATGGATCGAAACCATCCTCTGCTAAACTGAATCTTTTTAGATTTTAAGTGCAAACAATTTTTTTTTTTTATTTGTCATTTCATTGGCATGTCCCAGTTCCATTAGACATTTTTTTGACCTCTTCCAACAGTTCGTATTGGTCATACTGTTTACAAAGTACCCCAGTGGCCTAAGACACTGGCCTCCTAAGCCATGGATTGTGAGTTCTAGTCTTTTCTTAAGTGGCTGAGAGCAGAGTGGCGCAGCGGAAGCGTGCTGGGCCCATAACCCAGAGGTCGATGGATAGAAACCATCCTCTGCTAAACAGATTCTTTTTAGATTTTAAGTGCAAACAAAAAATTTAAAAAATGTGTCGTTTCATGGGCATGTCTCAGTTCCATTAGACATTTTTTTGACCTCTTCCAACAGTTCGTATAGGTCATACTGTTTACACAGTACCCCAGTGGCCTAAGACACTGGCCTCCTAAGCCATGGATTGTGAGTTCTAGTCTTTTCTTAAGTGGCTGAGAGCAGAGTGGCGCAGCGGAAGCGTGCTGGGCCCATAACCCAGAGGTCGATGGATCGAAACCATCCTCTGCTAAACTGATTCTTTTTAGATTTTAAGTGCAAACAATTTTTTTTTTTTTAATTTGTCATTTCATTGGCATGTCCCAGTTCCATTAGACATTTTTTTGACCTCTTCCAACAGTTCGTATTGGTCATACTGTTTACAAAGTACCCCAGTGGCCTAAGACACTGGCCTCCTAAGCCATGGATTGTGAGTTCTAGTCTTTTCTTAAGTGGCTGAGAGCAGAGTGGCGCAGCGGAAGCGTGCTGGGCCCATAACCCAGAGGTTGATGGATAGAAACCATCCTCTGCTAAACAGTTTCTTTTCAGATTTTAAGTGCAAACAAAAAATTTAAAAAATGTGTCGTTTCATGGGCATGTCTCAGTTCCATTAGACATTTTTTTGACCTCTTCCAACAGTTCGTATAGGTCATACTGTTTACACAGTACCCCAGTGGCCTAAGACACTGGCCTCCTAAGCCATGGATTGTGAGTTCTAGTCTTTTCTTAAGTGGCTGAGAGCAGAGTGGCGCAGCGGAAGCGTGCTGGGCCCATAACCCAGAGGTCGATGGATCGAAACCATCCTCTGCTAAACAGATTCTTTTTAGATTTTAAGTGCAAACAATTTTTTTTTTTATTTGTCATTTCATTGGCATGTCTCAGTTCCATTAGACATTTTTTTGACCTCTTCCAACAGTTCGTATTGGTCATACTGTTTACAAAGTACCCCAGTGGCCTAAGACACTGGCCTCCTAAGCCATGGATTGTGAGTTCTAGTCTTTTCTTAAGTGGCTGAGAGCAGAGTGGCGCAGCGGAAGCGTGCTGGGCCCATAACCCAGAGGTCGATGGATCGAAACCATCCTCTGCTAAACAGATTCTTTTTAGATTTCAAGTGCAAACAAAAAATTTAAAAAATGTGTCGTTTCATGGGCATGTCTCAGTTCCATTAGACATTTTTTTGACCTCTTCCAACAGTTCGTATAGGTCATACTGTTTACACAGTACCCCAGTGGCCTAAGACACTGGCCTCCTAAGCCATGGATTGTGAGTTCTAGTCTTTTCTTAAGTGGCTGAGAGCAGAGTGGCGCAGCGGAAGCGTGCTGGGCCCATAACCCAGAGGTCGATGGATCGAAACCATCCTCTGCTAAACTGATTCTTTTTAGATTTTAAGTGCAAACAATTTTTTTTTTTTTTTTGTCATTTCATTGGCATGTCCCAGTTCCATTAGACATTTTTTTGACCTCTTCCAACAGTTCGTATTGGTCATACTGTTTACAAAGTACCCCAGTGGCCTAAGACACTGGCCTCCTAAGCCATGGATTGTGAGTTCTAGTCTTTTCTTAAGTGGCTGAGAGCAGAGTGGCGCAGCGGAAGCGTGCTGGGCCCATAACCCAGAGGTCGATGGATAGAAACCATCCTCTGCTAAACAGTTTCTTTTCAGATTTTAAATGCAAACAAAAAATTTAAAAAATGTGTCGTTTCATGGTCATGTCTCATTGCCAATATATATATTTTTTTACCTCTTCCAACAGTTCGTATAGGTCATGCTGTTTACACAGTACCCCAGTGGCCTAAGACACTGGCCTCCTAAGCCATGGATTGTGAGTTCTAGTCTTTTCTTAAGTGGCTGAGAGCAGAGTGGCGCAGCGGAAGCGTGCTGGGCCCATAACCCAGAGGTCGATGGATCGAAACCATCCTCTGCTAAACAGATTCTTTTTAGATTTTAAGTGCAAACAAAAAATTTAAAAAATGTGTCGTTTCATGGGCATGTCTCAGTTCCATTAGACATTTTTTTGACCTCTTCCAACAGTTCGTATAGGTCATACTGTTTACACAGTACCCCAGTGGCCTAAGACACTGGCCTCCTAAGCCATGGATTGTGAGTTCTAGTCTTTTCTTAAGTGTCTGAGAGAAGAGTGGCGCAGCGGAAGCGTGCTGGGCCCATAACAAAGAGGTCGATGGATGGAAACCATCCTCTGCTATACACTTTCTTTTTAGATTTAAAGTGCAAACAAAAAAAATAAAAAATGTGTCGTTTCATGGTCATGTCTCATTGCCAATATACATTTTTTTTAACCTCTTCCAACAGTTCGTATAGGTCATACTGTTTACACAGTACCCCAGTGGCCTAAGACACTGGCCTCCTAAGCCAGGGATTGTGGGTTCAGTCCCATCTGGGGTGGATCGAAGTGGAGTGGCACAGCGGAAGCGTGCTGGGCCCATAACCCAGAGGTTGATGGAACGAAACCATTCTCTGCTAAACAGTTCCTTTTTAGATTTTAAGTGCAAACAATTTTTTTTTTTTAATTTGTCATTTCATTGGCATGTCTCAGTTCCATTATACACTTTTTTTTTTTACCTCTTCCAACAGTTCGTATTGGTCATACTGTTTACACAGTACCCCAGTGGCCTAAGACACTGGCCTCCTAAGCCATGGATTGAGAGTTCTAGTCTTTTCTTAAGTGTCTGAGAGAAGAGTGGCGCAGCGGAAGCGTGCTGGGCCCATAACAAAGAGGTCGATGGATGGAAACCATCCTCTGCTATACACTTTCTTTTTAGATTTAAAGTGCAAACAAAAAATTTAAAAAATGTGTCGTTTCATGGGCATGTCTCAGTTCCATTAGACATTTTTTTGACCTCTTCCAACAGTTCGTATAGGTCATACTGTTTACACAGTACCCCAGTGGCCTAAGACACTGGCCTCCTAAGCCATGGATTGTGAGTTCTAGTCTTTTCTTAAGTGGCTGAGAGCAGAGTGGCGCAGCGGAACCGTGCTGGGCCCATAACCCAGAGGTCGATGGATCGAAACCATCCTCTGCTAAACTGATTCTTTTTAGATTTTAAGTGCAAACAATTTTTTTTTTTTTTGTCATTTCATTGGCATGTCCCAGTTCCATTAGACATTTTTTTGACCTCTTCCAACAGTTCGTATTGGTCATACTGTTTACAAAGTACCCCAGTGGCCTAAGACACTGGCCTCCTAAGCCATGGATTGTGAGTTCTAGTCTTTTCTTAAGTGGCTGAGAGCAGAGTGGCGCAGCGGAAGCGTGCTGGGCCCATAACCCAGAGGTTGATGGATAGAAACCATCCTCTGCTAAACAGTTTCTTTTCAGATTTTAAGTGCAAACAAAAAATTTAAAAAATGTGTCGTTTCATGGTCATGTCTCATTGCCAATATATATATTTTTTTACCTCTTCCAACAGTTCGTATAGGTCATACTGTTTACACAGTACCCCAGTGGCCTAAGACACTGGCCTCCTAAGCCATGGATTGTGAGTTCTAGTCTTTTCTTAAGTGGCTGAGAGCAGAGTGGCGCAGCGGAAGCGTGCTGGGCCCATAACCCAGAGGTCGATGGATCGAAACCATCCTCTGCTAAACAGATTCTTTTTAGATTTTAAGTGCAAACAAAAAATTTAAAAAATGTGTCGTTTCATGGGCATGTCTCAGTTCCATTAGACATTTTTTTGACCTCTTCCAACAGTTCGTATAGGTCATACTGTTTACACAGTACCCCAGTGGCCTAAGACACTGGCCTCCTAAGCCATGGATTGTGAGTTCTAGTCTTTTCTTAAGTGGCTGAGAGCAGAGTGGCACAGCGGAAGCGTGCTGGGCCCATAACCCAGAGGTCGATGGATCGAAACCATCCTCTGCTAAACAGATTCTTTTTAGATTTTAAGTGCAAACAAAAAATTTTTTTTTAATTTGTCATTTCATTGGCATGTCTCAGTTCCATTATACCCTTTTTTGACCTCTTCCAACAGTTCGTATTGGTCATACTGTTTACACAGTACCCCAGTGGCCTAAGACACTGGCCTCCTAAGCCATGGATTGTGAGTTCTAGTCTTTTCTTAAGTGGCTGAGAGCAGAGTGGCGCAGCGGAAGCGTGCTGGGCCCATAACAAGAGGTCGATGGATCGAAACCATCCTCTGCTAAACTTTCTTTTTAGATTTCAAGTGCAAACAAAAAATTTAAAAAATGTGTCGTTTCATGGGCATGTCTCAGTTCCATTAGACATTTTTTTGACCTCTTCCAACAGTTCGTATAGGTCATACTGTTTACACAGTACCCCAGTGGCCTAAGACACTGGCCTCCTAAGCCATGGATTGTGAGTTCTAGTCTTTTCTTAAGTGGCTGAGAGCAGAGTGGCGCAGCGGAAGTGCTGGGCCCATAACAGAGGTTGATGGATAGAAACCATCCTCTGCTAAACAGTTTCTTTTCAGATTTTAAGTGCAAACAAAAAATTTTAAAAATGTGTCGTTTCATGGTCATGTCTCATTGCCAATATATATATTTTTTTACCTCTTCCAACAGTTCGTATAGGTCATGCTGTTTACACAGTACCCCAGTGGCCTAAGACACTGGCCTCCTAAGCCATGGATTATGAGTTCTAGTCTTTTCTTAAGTGGCTGAGAGCAGAGTGGCGCAGATGAAGCGTGCTGGGCCCATAACTCAGAGGTCGATGGATCGAAACCATCCTCTGGTAAACATATTCTTTTTAGATTTCAAGTGCAAACAAAAAATTTAAAAAATGTGTCGTTTCATGGGCATGTCTCAGTTCCATTAGACATTTTTTTGACCTCTTCCAACAGTTCGTATAGGTCATACTGTTTACACAGTACCCCAGTGGCCTAAGACACTGGCCTCCAAAGCCATGGATTGTGAGTTCTAGTCTTTTCTTAAGTGGCTGAGAGCAGAGTGGCGCAGCGGAAGCGTGCTGGGCCCATAACCCAGAGGTCGATGGATCGAAACCATCCTCTGCTAAACAGTTCTTTTTAGATTTTAAGTGCAAACAATTTTTTTTTTTTTAATTTGTCATTTCATTGGCATGTCTCAGTTCCATTAGACATTTTTTTGACCTCTTCCAACAGTTCGTATTGGTCATACTGTTTACACAGTACCCCAGTGGCCTAAGACACTGGCCTCCTAAGCCATGGATTGTGAGTTCTAGTCTTTTCTTAAGTGGCTGAGAGCAGAGTGGCGCAGCGGAAGCGTGCTGGGCCCATAACAAAGAGGTCGATGGATGGAAACCATCCTCTGCTATACACTTTCTTTTTAG
>NW_027008611.1:42500-45000 GCF_036934945.1 Oncorhynchus masou masou
TGCTGGGCCCATAACCCAGAGGTTGATGGATCGAGACCATCCTCTGCTAAACAGATTCTTTTTAGATTTTAAGTGCAAACAAAAAATTTAAAAATGTGTCATTTCATGGGCATGTCTCAGTTCCATTATACATTTTTTTTACCTCTTCCAACAGTTCGTATAGGTCATACTGTTTACACAGTACCCCAGTGGCCTAAGACACTGGCCTCCTAAGCCATGGATTGTGAGTTCTAGTCTTTTCTTAAGTGGCTGAGAGCAGAGTGGCGCAGCGGAAGCGTGCTGGGCCCATAACCCAGAGGTCGATGGATCGAAACCATCCTCTGCTAAACAGATTCTTTTTAGATTTTAAGTGCAAACAATTTTTTTTTTTTAATTTGTCATTTCATTGGCATGTCTCAGTTCCATTAGACATTTTTTTGACCTCTTCCAACAGTTCGTATTGGTCATACTGTTTACACAGTACCCCAGTGGCCTAAGACACTGGCCTCCTAAGCCATGGATTGAGAGTTCTAGTCTTTTCTTAAGTGTCTGAGAGAAGAGTGGCGCAGCGGAAGCGTGCTGGGCCCATAACAAAGAGGTCGATGGATGGAAACCATCCTCTGCTATACACTTTCTTTTTAGATTTAAAGTGCAAACAAAAAAAATAAAAAATGTGTCGTTTCATGGTCATGTCTCATTGCCAATATACATTTTTTTTAACCTCTTCCAACAGTTCGTATAGGTCATACTGTTTACACAGTACCCCAGTGGCCTAAGACACTGGCCTCCTAAGCCATGGATTGTGAGTTCTAGTCTTTTCTTAAGTGGCTGAGAGCAGAGTGGCGCAGCGGAAGCGTGCTGGGCCCATAACCCAGAGGTTGATGGATAGAAACCATCCTCTGCTAAACAGTTTCTTTTCAGATTTTAAGTGCAAACAAAAAATTTAAAAAATGTGTCGTTTCATGGTCATGTCTCATTGCCAATATATTTTTTTTTTTTACCTCTTCCAACAGTTCGTATAGGTCATGCTGTTTACACAGTACCCCAGTGGCCTAAGACACTGGCCTCCTAAGCCATGGATTGTGAGTTCTAGTCTTTTCTTAAGTGGCTGAGAGCAGAGTGGCTCAGCGGAAGCGTGCTGGGCCCATAACCCAGAGGTCGATGGATCGAAACCATCCTCTGCTAAACAGATTCTTTTTAGATTTTAAGTGCAAACAAAACATTTAAAAAATGTGACTTTTCATGGGCATGTCTCAGTTCCATTAGACATTTTTTTGACCTCTTCCAACAGTTCGTATAGGTCATACTGTTTACACAGTACCCCAGTGCCCTAAGACACTGGCCTCCTAAGCCATGGATTGTGAGTTCTAGTCTTTTCTGAAGTGGCTGAGAGGAGAGTGGCGCAGCGGAAGCGTGCTGGGCCCATAACCCAGATGTTGATGGATAGAAACCATCCTCTGCTAAACAGTTTCTTTTCAGATTTTAAGTGCAAACAAAAAATTTAAAAAATTGTCGTTTCATGGTCATGTCTCATTGCCAATATATATATTTTTTTACCTCTTCCAACAGTTCGTATAGGTCATGCTGTTTACACAGTACCCCAGTGGCCTAAGACACTGGCCTCCTAAGCCATGGATTGTGAGTTCTAGTCTTTTCTTAAGTGGCTGAGAGCAGACTGGCGCAGCGGAAGTGTGCTGGGCCCATAACCCAGAGGTCGATGGATCGAAACCATCCTCTGCTAAACAGATTCTTTTTAGATTTCAAGTGCAAACAAAAAATTTAAAAATGTGTCGTTTCATGGGCATGTCTCAGTTCCATTAGACATTTTTTTGACCTCTTCCAACAGTTCGTATAGGTCATACTGTTTACACAGTACCCCAGTGGCCTAAGACACTGGCCTCCTAAGCCATGGATTGTGAGTTCTAGTCTTTTCTTAAGTGGCTGAGAGCAGAGTGGTGCAGCGGAAGCGTGCTGGGCCCATAACCCAGAGGTCGTTGGATCGAAACCATCTTCTGCTAAACAGATTCTTTTTAGATTTTAAGTGCAAACAATTTTTTTTTTTTAATTTGTCATTTCATTGGCATGTCTCAGTTCCATTAGACATTTTTTTGCCCTCTTCCAACAGTTCGTATTGGTCATACTGTTTACACAGTACCCCAGTGGCCTAAGACACTGGCCTCCTAAGCCATGGATTGTGAGTTCTATTCTGTTCTTAACTGGCTGAGAGAAGAGTGGCGCAGAGGAAGCGTGCTGGGCCCATAACCCAGAGGTCGATGGATCGAAACCATCCTCTGCTAAACAGATTCTATTTAGATTTTAAGTGCAAACAAAAAATTTAAAAAAATGTGTTGTTTCATGGGCATGTCTCAGTGCCAATATACATTTGTATTACCTCTTCCAACAGTTCGTATAGGTCATACTGTTTACACAGTACCCCAGTGCCCTAAGACACTGGCCTCCTAAGCCATGGATTGTGAGTTCTAGTCTTTTCTGAAGTGGCTGAGAGCAGAGTGGCACAGCG
>NW_027008611.1:47500-52500 GCF_036934945.1 Oncorhynchus masou masou
CAGAGTGGCACAGCGGAAACGTGCTGGGCCCATAACCCAGAGGTCGATGGATCGGAACCATACGCTGCTAAACATCTTCTTTTTAAAAATGAAAAGCAAACAGAAATGAGAAAGCTAAATTTCATTTGCGTCTCTCAGTGCTATCCAGTACACATTGTTTTTACTGCTTCTATCAGTTCGTACTGTTTGCAGTAGGTAAACAGTGCCCCAGTGGCCTAATGGATAAGGCACTGGCCTCCTAAGCCAGGGATTGTGGGTTCAAGTCCCATCTGGGGTGGATGGGAGTGGAGTGGCACAGCGGAAGCGTGCTGGGCCCATAACCCAGAGGTTGATCGATCAAGACCATTCTCTGCTAAACTGATTCTTTTTAGATTTTAAGTGCAAATAATTATTTTTTTTAATTTGTCATTTCATTGGCATGTCCCAGTTCCATTAGACATTTTTTTTACCTCTTCCAACAGTTCGTATAGGTCATACTGTTTACACAGTACCCCAGTGGCCTAAGACACTGGCCTCCTAAGCCATGGATTGTGAGTTCCAGTCTTTTCTTAAGTGGGTGAGAGCAGAGTGGCTCAGCGGAAGCGTGCTGGGCCCATAACCCAGAGGTCGATGGATCGAAACCATCCTCTGCTAAACTGATTCTTTTTAGATTTTAAGTGCAAATAATTATTTTTTTTAATTTGTCATTTCATTGGCATGTCCCAGTTCCATTAGACATTTTTTTTACCTCTTCCAACAGTTCGTATAGGTCATACTGTTTACACAGTACCCCAGTGGCCTAAGACACTGGCCTCCTAAGCCATGGATTGTGAGTTCTAGTCTTTTCTTAAGTGGCTGAGAGCAGAGTGGCTCAGCGGAAGCGTGCTGGGCCCATAACCCAGAGGTCGATGGATCGAAACCATCCTCTGCTAAACAGATTCTTTTTAGATTTTAAGTGCAAACAAAACATTTAAAAAATGTGTCTTTTCATGGGCATGTCTCAGTTCCATTAGACATTTTTTTGACCTCTTCCAACAGTTCGTATAGGTCATACTGTTTACACAGTACCCCAGTGCCCTAAGACACTGGCCTCCTAAGCCATGGATTGTGAGTTCTAGTCTTTTCTGAAGTGGCTGAGAGCAGAGTGGCACAGCGGAAACGTGCTGGGCCCATAACCCAGAGGTCGATGGATCGGAACCATCCGCTGCTAAACATCTTCTTTTTAAAAATGAAAAGCAAACAGAAATGAGAAAGCTAAATTTCATTTGCGTCTCTCAGTGCTATCCAGTACACATTGTTTTTACTGCTTCTATCAGTTCGTACTGTTTGCAGTAGGTAAACAGTGCCCCAGTGGCCTAATGGATAAGTCACTGGCCTCCTAAGCCAGGGATTGTGGGTTCAAGTCCCATCTGGGGTGGATGGAAGTGGAGTGGCACAGCGGAAGAGTGCTGGGCCCATAACCCAGAGGTTGATCGATCGAGACCATTCTCTGCTAAACAGTTTCTTTTTAGATTTTAAGTGCAAACAATTTTTTTTTTTTTAATTTGTCATTTCATTGGCATGTCTCAGTTCCATTAGACATTTTTTTGACCTCTTCCAACAGTTCGTATTGGTCATACTGTTTACACAGTACCCCAGTGGCCTAAGACACTGGCCTCCTAAGCCATGGATTGTGAGTTCTAGTCTTTTCTTAAGTGGCTGAGAGCAGAGTGGCGCAGCGGAAGCGTGCTGGGCCCATAACCCAGAGGTCGATGGATCGAAACCATCCTCTGCTAAACAGATTCTTTTTAGATTTCAAGTGCAAACAAAAAATTAAAAAATGTGTCGTTTCATGGGCATGTCTCAGTTCCATTAGACATTTTTTTGACCTCTTCCAACAGTTCGTATAGGTCATACTGTTTACACAGTACCCCAGTGGCCTAAGACACTGGCCTCCTAAGCCATGGATTGTGAGTTCTAGTCTTTTCTTAAGTGGCTGAGAGAGAGAGTGGCGCAGCGGAAGCGTGCTGGGCCCATAACCCAGAGGTCGATGGATCGAAACCATCCTCTGCTAAACAGATTCTTTTTAGATTTTAAGTGCAAACAATTTTTTTTTTTAATTTGTCATTTCATTGGCATGTCTCAGTTCCATTATACACTTTTTTGACCTCTTCCAACAGTTCGTATTGGTCATACTGTTTACACAGTACCCCAGTGGCCTAAGACACTGGCCTCCTAAGCCATGGATTGAGAGTTCTAGTCTTTTCTTAAGTGTCTGAGAGAAGAGTGGCGCAGCGGAAGCGTGCTGGGCCCATAACAAAGAGGTCGATGGATGGAAACCATCCTCTGCTATACACTTTCTTTTTAGATTTAAAGTGCAAACAAAAAAAAAAAAAAATGTGTCGTTTCATGGTCATGTCTCATTGCCAATATACATTTTTTTTAACCTCTTCCAACAGTTCGTATAGGTCATACTGTTTACACAGTACCCCAGTGGCCTAAGACACTGGCCTCCTAAGCCATGGATTGTGAGTTCTAGTCTTTTCTTAAGTGGCTGAGAGCAGAGTGGCGCAGCGGAAGCGTGCTGGGCCCATAACCCAGAGGTCGATGGATCGAAACCATCCTCTGCTAAACAGATTCTTTTTAGATTTTAAGTGCAAACAAATTTTTTTTTTTGTCATTTCATTGGCATGTCCCAGTTCCATTAGACATTTTTTTGACCTCTTCCAACAGTTCGTATTGGTCATACTGTTTACAAAGTACCCCAGTGGCCTAAGACACTGGCCTCCTAAGCCATGGATTGTGAGTTCTAGTCTTTTCTTAAGTGTCTGAGAGAAGACTGGCGAAATCAGAAGCGTGCTGGGCCCATAACCCAGAGGTCGATGGATCGAAACCATCCTCTGCTAAACAGATTCTTTTTAGATTTTAAGTGCAAACAATTTTTTTTTTTTTAATTTGTCATTTCATTGGCATGTCTCAGTTCCATTATACACTTTTTTGACCTCTTCCAACAGTTCGTATTGGTCATACTGTTTACACAGTACCCCAGTGGCCTAAGACACTGGCCTCCTAAGCCATGGATTGAGAGTTCTAGTCTTTTCTTAAGTGTCTGAGAGAAGACTGGCGCAGCGGAAGCGTGCTGGGCCCATAACAAAGAGGTCGATGGATGGAAACCATCCACTGCTATACACTTTCTTTTTAGATTTAAAGTGCAAACAAAAAAAATAAAAAATGTGTCGTTTCAAGGTCATGTCTCATTGCCAATATACATTTTTTTTAACCTCTTCCAACAGTTCGTATAGGTCATACTGTTTACACAGTACCCCAGTGGCCTAAGACACTGGCCTCCTAAGCCATGGATTGTGAGTTCTAGTCTTTTCTTAAGTGGCTGAGAGGAGAGTGGCGCAGCGGAAGCGTGCTGGGCCCATAACCCAGAGGTTGATGGATAGAAACCATCCTCTGCTAAACAGTTTCTTTTCAGATTTTAAGTGCAAACAAAAAATTTAAAAAAAAATGTCGTTTCATGGTCATGTCTCATTGCCAATATATTTTTTTTTTTTTTTACCTCTTCCAACAGTTCGTATAGGTCATGCTGTTTACACAGTACCCCAGTGGCCTAAGACACTGGCCTCCTAAGCCATGGATTGTGAGTTCCAGTCTTTTCTTAAGTGGCTGAGAGCAGATTGGCTCAGCGGAAGCGTGCTGGGCCCATAACCCGGAGGTCGATGGATCGAAACCATCCTCTGCTAAACAGATTCTTTTTAGATTTTAAGTGCAAACAAAACATTTAAAAAATGTGTCTTTTCATGGGCATGTCTCAGTTCCATTAGACATTTTTTTGACCTCTTCCAACAGTTCGTATAGGTCATACTGTTTACACAGTACCCCAGTGCCCTAAGACACTGGCCTCCTAAGCCATGGATTGTGAGTTCTAGTCTTTTCTGAAGTGGTTGAGAGCAGAGTGGCACAGCGGAAACGTGCTGGGCCCATAACCCAGAGGTCGATGGATGACTTAAATGACTTAAATGGATCGGAACCATCCGCTGCTAAACATCTTCTTTTTAAAAATGAAAAGCAAACAGAAATGAGAAAGCTAAATTTCATTTGCGTCTCTCAGTGATATCCAGTACACATTGTTTTTACTGCTTCTATCAGTTCGTACTGTTTGCAGTAGGTAAACAGTGCCCCAGTGGCCTAATGGATAAGGCACTGGCCTCCTAAGCCAGGGATTGTGGTTTCAAGTCCCATCTGGGGTGGATGGAAGTGGAGTGGCACAGCGGAAGCGTGCTGGGCCCATAACCCAGAGGTTGATGGATCGAGACCATCCTCTGCTAATTAGATTCTTTTTAGATTTTAAGTGCAAACAAAAAATTTAAAAAATGTGTCGTTTCATGGTCATGTCTCATTGCCAATATATATATTTTTTTACCTCTTCCAACAGTTCGTATAGGTCATGCTGTTTACACAGTACCCCAGTGGCCTAAGACACTGGCCTCCTAAGCCATGGATTGTGAGTTCTAGTCTTTTCTTAAGTGGCTGAGAGCAGAGTGGTGCAGCGGAAGCGTGCTGGGCCCATAACCCAGAGGTCGATGGATCGAAACCATCCTCTGCTAAACAGATTCTTTTTAGATTTTAAGTGCAAACAAAAATTTTTTTTAAATGTGTCGTTTCATGGGCATGTCTCAGTTCCATTAGACATTTTTTTGACCTCTTCCAACAGTTCGTATTGGTCATACTGTTTACACAGTACCCCAGTGGCCTAAGACACTGGCCTCCTAAGCCATGGATTGTGAGTTCTAGTCTTTTCTTAAGTGGCTGAGAGCAGAGTGGCGCAGCGGAAGCGTGCTGGGCCCATAACCCAGAGGTCGATGGATCGAAACCATCCTCTGCTAAACAGATTCTTTTTAGATTTTAAGTGCAAACAATTTTTTTTTTTTAATTTGTCATTTCATTGGCATGTCTCAGTTCCATTATACACTTTTTTGACCTCTTCCAACAGTTCGTATTGGTCATACTGTTCACAGTACCCCAGTGGCCTAAGA
>NW_027008611.1:57500-60000 GCF_036934945.1 Oncorhynchus masou masou
ATACTGTTTACACAGTACCCCAGTGGCCTAAGACACTGGCCTCCTAAGCCATGGATTGTGAGTCCTAGTCTTTTCTTAAGTGGCTGAGAGCAGAGTGGCGCAGCGGAAGCGTGCTGGGCCCATAACCCAGAGGTCGATGGATCGAAACCATCCTCTGCTAAACAGATTCTTTTTAGATTTTAAGTGCAAACAATTTTTTTTTTTTTAATTTGTCATTTCATTGGCATGTCTCAGTTCCATTATACACTTTTTTGACCTCTTCCAACAGTTCGTATTGGTCATACTGTTTACACAGTACCCCAGTGGCCTAAGACACTGGCCTCCTAAGCCATGGATTGAGAGTTCTAGTCTTTTCTTAAGTGTCTGAGAGAAGAGTGGCGCAGCGGAAGCGTGCTGGGCCCATAACAAAGAGGTCGATGGATGGAAACCATCCTCTGCTATACACTTTCTTTTTAGATTTAAAGTGCAAACAAAAAAAATAAAAAATGTGTCGTTTCATGGTCATGTCTCATTGCCAATATACATTTTTTTTAACCTCTTCCAACAGTTCGTATAGGTCATACTGTTTACACAGTACCCCAGTGGCCTAAGACACTGGCCTCCTAAGCCATGGATTGTGAGTTCCAGTTTTTTCTTAAGTGGCTGAGAGCAGAGTGGCGCAGCGGAAGCGTGCTGGGCCCATAACCCAGAGGTCGATGGATCGAAACCATCCTCTGCTAAACAGATTCTTTTTAGATTTTAAGTGCAAACAATTATTTTTTTTAATTTGTCATTTCATTGGCATGTCTCAGTTCCATTAGACATTTTTTTGACCTCTTCCAACAGTTCGTATTGGTCATACTGTTTACACAGTACCCCAGTGGCCTAAGACACTGGCCTCCTAAGCCATGGATTGAGAGTTCTAGTCTTTTCTTAAGTGTCTGAGAGAAGAGTGGCGCAGCGGAAGCGTGCTGGGCCCATAACAAAGAGGTCGATGGATGGAAACCATCCACTGCTATACACTTTCTTTTTAGATTTAAAGTGCAAACAAAAAAAATAAAAAATGTGTCGTTTCATGGTCATGTCTCATTGCCAATATACATTTTTTTTAACCTCTTCCAACAGTTCGTATAGGTCATACTGTTTACACAGTACCCCAGTGGCCTAAGACACTGGCCTCCTAAGCCATGGATTGTGAGTTCTAGTCTTTTCTTAAGTGGCTGAGAGCAGAGTGGCGCAGCGGAAGCGTGCTGGGCCCATAACCCAGAGGTTGATGGATAGAAACCATCCTCTGCTAAACAGTTTCTTTTCAGATTTTAAGTGCAAACAAAAAATTTAAAAAATGTGTCGTTTCATGGGCATGTCTCAGTTCCATTAGACATTTTTTTGACCTCTTCCAACAGTTCGTATAGGTCATACTGTTTACACAGTACCCCAGTGGCCTAAGACACTGGCCTCCTAAGCCATGGATTGTGAGTTCTAGTCTTTTCTGAAGTGGTTGAGAGCAGAGTGGCACAGCGGAAACGTGCTGGGCCCATAACCCAGAGGTCGATGGATCGGAACCATCCGCTACTAAACATCTTCTTTTTAAAAATGAAAAGCAAACAGAAATGAGAAAGCTAAATTTAATTTGCGTCTCTCAGTGATATCCAGTAAACATTGTTTATACTGCTTCTATCAGTTCGTACTGTTTGCAGTAGGTAAACAGTGCCCCAGTGGCCTAATGGATAAGTCACTGGCCTCCTAAGCCAGGGATTGTGGTTTCAAGTCCCATCTGGGGTGGATGGAAGTGGAGTGGGCCAATAAACCAGAGGTTGATGGATCGAGACCATCCTCTGCTAAACAGATTCTTTTTAGATTTTAAGTGCAAACAAAAAATTTAAAAAATGTGTCGTTTCATGGGCATGTCTCAGTTCCATTAGACATTTTTTTGACCTCTTCCAACAGTTCGTATAGGTCATACTGTTTACACAGTACCCCAGTGGCCTAAGACACTGGCCTCCTAAGCCATGGATTGTGAGTTCTAGTCTTTTCTTAAGTGGCTGAGAGCAGAGTGGCGCAGCGGAAGCGTGCTGGGCCCATAACCCAGAGGTCGATGGATCGAAACCATCCTCTGCTAAACAGATTCTTTTTAGATTTTAAGTGCAAACAATTTTTTTTTTTATTTGTCATTTCATTGGCATGTCTCAGTTCCATTATACACTTTTTTGACCTCTTCCAACAGTTCGTATTGGTCATACTGTTTACACAGTACCCCAGTGGCCTAAGACACTGGCCTCCTAAGCCATGGATTGAGAGTTCTAGTCTTTTCTTAAGTGTCTGAGAGAAGAGTGGCGCAGCGGAAGCGTGCTGGGCCCATAACAAAGAGGTCGATGGATGGAAACCATCCTCTGCTATACACTTTCTTTTTAGATTTAAAGTGCAAACAAAAAAAATAAAAAATGTGTCGTTTCATGGTCATGTCTCATTGCCAATATACATTTTTTTTAACCTCTTCCAACAGTTCGTATAGGTCTGTTTA
>NW_027008611.1:65000-83412 GCF_036934945.1 Oncorhynchus masou masou
AGTTCGTATAGGTCATACTGTTTACACAGTACCCCAGTGGCCTAAGACACTGGCCTCCTAAGCCATGGATTGTGAGTTCCAGTCTTTTCTTAAGTGGGTGAGAGCAGAGTGGCTCAGCGGAAGCGTGCTGGGCCCATAACCCAGAGGTCGATGGATCGAAACCATCCTCTGCTAAACAGATTCTTTTTAGATTTTAAGTGCAAACAAAACATTTAAAAAATGTGTCTTTTCATGGGCATGTCTCAGTTCCATTAGACATTTTTTTGACCTCTTCCAACAGTTCGTATAGGTCATACTGTTTACACAGTACCCCAGTGGCCTAAGACACTGGCCTCCTAAGCCATGGATTGTGAGTTCTAGTCTTTTCTGAAGTGGCTGAGAGCAGAGTGGCACAGCGGAAACGTGCTGGGCCCATAACCCAGAGGTCGATGGATCGGAACCATCCGCTGCTAAACATCTTCTTTTTAAAAATGAAAAGCAAACAGAAATGAGAAAGCTTCATTTGCGTCTCTCAGTGCTATCCAGTACACATTGTTTTTACTGCTTCTATCAGTTTACTGTTTGCAGTAGGTAAACAGTGCCCCAGTGGCCTAATGGATAAGGCACTGGCCTCCTAAAAAGGGATTGTGGGTTCAAGTCCCATCTGGGGTGGATGGGAGTGGAGTGGCACAGCCAATAACCCAGAGGTTGATTCAAGACCATTCTCTGCTAAACAGTTCTTTTTAGATTTTAAGTGCAAATAATTATTTTTTTTAATTTGTCATTTCATTGGCATGTCCCAGTTCCATTAGACATTTTTTTACCTCTTCCAACAGTTCGTATAGGTCATACTGTTTACACAGTACCCCAGTGGCCTAAGACACTGGCCTCCTAAGCCATGGATTGTGAGTTCTAGTCTTTTCTTAAGTGGCTGAGAGCAGAGTGACGCAGCGGAAGCGTGCTGGGCCCATAACCCAGAGGTCGATGGATCGAAACCATCCTCTGCTAAACTGATTCTTTTAGATTTTAAGTGCACACAATTATTTTTTTTAATTTGTCATTTCATTGGCATGTCCCAGTTCCATTATACACTTTTTTGACCTCTTCCAACAGTTCGTATTGGTCATACTGTTTACACAGTACCCCAGTGGCCTAAGACACTGGCCTCCTAAGCCATGGATTGCGAGTTCTAGTCTTTTCTTAAGTGGCTGAGAGCAGAGTGGCTCAGCGGAAGCGTGCTGGGCCCATAACCCAGAGGTCGATGGATCGAAACCATCCTCTGCTAAACAGATTCTTTTTAGATTTTAAGTGCAAACAAAACATTTAAAAAATGTGTCTTTTCATGGGCATGTCTCAGTTCCATTAGACATTTTTTTGACCTCTTCCAACAGTTCGTATAGGTCATACTGTTTACACAGTACCCCAGTGCCCTAAGACACTGGCCTCCTAAGCCATGGATTGTGAGTTCTAGTCTTTTCTGAAGTGGCTGAGAGCAGAGTGGCACAGCGGAAACGTGCTGGGCCCATAACCCAGAGGTCGATGGATCGGAACCATCCGCTGCTAAACATCTTCTTTTTAAAAATGAAAAGCAAACAGAAATGAGAAAGCTAAATTTCATTTGCGTCTCTCAGTGCTATCCAGTACACATTGTTTTTACTGCTTCTATCAGTTCGTACTGTTTGCAGTAGGTAAACAGTGCCCCAGTGGCCTAATGGATAAGTCACTGGCCTCCTAAGCCAGGGATTGTGGGTTCAAGTCCCATCTGGGGTGGATGGAAGTGGAGTGGCACAGCGGAAGAGTGCTGGGCCCATAACCCAGAGGTTGATCGATCGAGACCATTCTCTGCTAAACAGTTTCTTTTTAGATTTTAAGTGCAAACAATTCTTTTTTTTTAAATTTGTCATTTCATTGGCATGTCTCAGTTCCATTAGACATTTTTTTGACCTCTTCCAACAGTTCGTATTGGTCATACTGTTTACACAGTACCCCAGTGGCCTAAGACACTGGCCTCCTAAGCCATGGATTGTGAGTTCTAGTCTTTTCTTAAGTGGCTGAGAGCAGAGTGGCGCAGCGGAAGCGTGCTGGGCCCATAACAAAGAGGTCGATGGATGAAAACCATCCTTTGCTATACACTTTCTTTTTAGATTTAAAGTGCAAACAAAAAATTTAAAAAATGTGTCGTTTCATGGGCATGTCTCAGTTCCATTAGACATTTTTTTGACCTCTTCCAACAGTTCGTATAGGTCATACTGTTTACACAGTACCCCAGTGGCCTAAGACACTGGCCTCCTAAGCCATGGATTGTGAGTTCTAGTCTTTTCTTAAGTGGCTGAGAGCAGAGTGGCGCAGCGGAAGCGTGCTGGGCCCATAACCCAGAGGTCGATGGATCGAAACCATCCTCTGCTATACACTTTCTTTTTAGATTTAAAGTGCAAACAAAAAAAATAAAAAATGTGTCGTTTCATGGTCATGTCTCATTGCCAATATACATTTTTTTAACCTCTTCTAACAGTTCGTATAGGTCATACTGTTTACACAGTACCCCAGTGGCCTAAGACACTGGCCTCCTAAGCCAGGGATTGTGGGTTCAAGTCCCATCTGGGGTGGAACGAAGTGGAGTGGAACAGCGGAAGCGTGCTGGGCCCATAACCCAGAGGTTGATGGAACGAGACCATTCTCTGCTAAACAGTTCCTTTTTAGATTTTAAGTGCAAACAATTTTTTTTTTAAATTTGTCATTTCATTGGCATGTCTCAGTTCCATTATACACTTTTTTGACCTCTTCCAACAGTTCGTATTGGTCATACTGTTTACACAGTACCCCAGTGGCCTAAGACACTGGCCTCCTAAGCCATGGATTGAGAGTTCTAGTCTTTTCTTAAGTGTCTGAGAGAAGAGTGGCGCAGCGGAAGCGTGCTGGGCCCATAACAAAGAGGTCGATGGATGAAAACCATCCTCTGCTATACACTTTCTTTTTAGATTTAAAGTGCAAACAAAAAATTTAAAAAATGTTTCGTTTCATGGGCATGTCTCAGTTCCATTAGACATTTTTTTGACCTCTTCCAACAGTTCGTATAGGTCATACTGTTTACACAGTACCCCAGTGGCCTAAGACACTGGCCTCCTAAGCCATGGATTGTGAGTTCTAGTCTTTTCTTAAGTGGCTGAGAGCAGAGTGGCGCAGTGGAAGCGTGCTGGGCCCATAACCCAGAGGTCGATGGATCGAAACCATCCTCTGCTAAACTGATTCTTTTTAGATTTTAAGTGCAAACAATTTTTTTATTTTATTTGTCATTTCATTGGCATGTCCCAGTTCCATTAGACATTTTTTTGACCTCTTCCAACAGTTCGTATTGGTCATACTGTTTACACAGTACCCCAGTGGCCTAAGACACTGGCCTCCTAAGCCATGGATTGTGAGTTCTAGTCTTTTCTTAAGTGGCTGAGAGCAGAGTGGCGCAGCGGAAGCGTGCTGGGCCCATAACCCAGAGGTCGATGGATCGAAACCATCCTCTGCTAAACAGATTCTTTTTAGATTTCAAGTGCAAACAAAAAATTTAAAAAATGTGTCGTTTCATGGGCATGTCTCAGTTCCATTAGACATTTTTTTGACCTCTTCCAACAGTTCGTATTGGTCATACTGTTTACACAGTACCCCAGTGGCCTAAGACACTGGCCTCCTAAGCCATGGATTGAGAGTTCTAGTCTTTTCTTAAGTGTCTGAGAGAAGAGTGGCGCAGCGGAAGCGTGCTGGGCCCATAACAAAGAGGTCGATGGATGGAAACCATCCTCTGCTATACACTTTCTTTTAGATTTAAAGTGCAAACAAAAAAAATAAAAAATGTGTCGTTTCATGGTCATGTCTCATTGCCAATACACATTTTTTTTAACCTCTTCTAACAGTTCGTATAGGTCATACTGTTTACACAGTACCCCAGTGGCCTAAGACACTGGCCTCCTAAGCCAGGGATTGTGGGTTCAAGTCCCATCTGGGGTGGATCGAAGTGGAGTGGAACAGCGGAAGCGTGCTGGGCCCATAACAAAGAGGTCGATGGATGAAAACCATCCTCTGCTATACACTTTCTTTTTAGATTTAAAGTGCAAACAAAAAAATAAAAAAATTTTCGTTTCATGGGCATGTCTCAGTTCCATTAGACATTTTTTTGACCTCTTCCAACAGTTCGTATAGGTCATACTGTTTACACAGTACCCCAGTGGCCTAAGACACTGGCCTCCTAAGCCATGGATTGTGAGTTCTAGTCTTTTCTTAAGTGGCTGAGAGCAGAGTGGTGCAGCGGAAGCGTGCTGGGCCCATAACCCAGAGGTCGATGGATCGAAACCATCCTCTGCTAAACTGATTCTTTTTAGATTTTAAGTGCAAACAATTTTTTTTTTTAATTTGTCATTTCATTGGCATGTCTCAGTTCCATTAGACATTTTTTTGACCTCTTCCAACAGTTCGTATTGGTCATACTGTTTACAAAGTACCCCAGTGGCCTAAGACACTGGCCTCCTAAGCCATGGATTGTGAGTTCTAGTCTTTTCTTAAGTGGCTGAGAGCAGAGTGGCGCAGCGGAAGCGTGCTGGGCCCATAACCCAGAGGTTGATGGATCGAAACCATCCTCTGCTAAACAGATTCTTTTTAGATTTTAAGTGCAAACAATTTTTTTTTTAATTTGTCATTTCATTGGCATGTCTCAGTTCCATTAGACATTTTTTTGACCTCTTCCAACAGTTCGTATTGGTCATACTGTTTACACAGTACCCCAGTGGCCTAAGACACTGGCCTCCTAAGCCATGGATTGTGAGTTCTAGTCTTTTCTTAAGTGGCTGAGAGCAGAGTGGCGCAGCGGAAGCGTGCTGGGCCCATAACCCAGAGGTCGATGGATCGAAACCATCCTCTGCTAAACAGATTCTTTTTAGATTTCAAGTGCAAACAAAAAATTAAAAAAATGTGTCATTTCATGGGCATGTCTCAGTTCCATTAGACATTTTTTGACCTCTTCCAACAGTTCGTATTGGTCATACTGTTTACACAGTACCCCAGTGGCCTAAGACACTGGCCTCCTAAGCCATGGATTGAGAGTTCTAGTCTTTTCTTAAGTGGCTGAGAGCAGAGTGGCGCAGCGGAAGCGTGCTGGGCCCATAACCCAGAGGTTGATGGATAGAAACCATCCTCTGCTAAACAGTTTCTTTTCAGATTTTAAGTGCAAACAAAAAATTTAAAAAATGTGTCGTTTCATGGTCATGTCTCATTGCCAATATATATATTTTTTTACCTCTTCCAACAGTTCGTATAGGTCATACTGTTTACACAGTACCCCAGTGGCCTAAGACACTGGCCTCCTAAGCCATGGATTGTGAGTTCTAGTCTTTTCTTAAGTGGCTGAGAGCAGAGTGGCGCAGCGGAAGCGTGCTGGGCCCATAACCCAGAGGTCGATGGATCGAAACCATCCTCTGCTAAACAGATTCTTTTTAGATTTTAAGTGCAAACAATTTTTTTTAATTTGTCATTTCATTGGCATGTCTCAGTTCCATTAGACATTTTTTTGACCTCTTCCAACAGTTCGTATTGGTCATACTGTTTACACAGTACCCCAGTGGCCTAAGACACTGGCCTCCTAAGCCATGGATTGTGAGTTCTAGTCTTTTCTTAAGTGGCTGAGAGCAGAGTGGCGCAGCGGAAGCGTGCTGGGCCCATAACCCAGAGGTCGATGGATCGAAACCATCCTCTGCTAAACAGATTCTTTTTAGATTTCAAGTGCAAACAAAAAATTTAAAAAAATGTGTCGTTTCATGGGCATGTCTCAGTTCCATTAGACATTTTTTTGACCTCTTCCAACAGTTCGTATTGGTCATACTGTTTACACAGTACCCCAGTGGCCTAAGACACTGGCCTCCTAAGCCATGGATTGAGAGTTCTAGTCTTTTCTTAAGTGTCTGAGAGAAGAGTGGCGCAGCGGAAGCGTGCTGGGCCCATAACAAAGAGGTCGATGGATGGAAACCATCCTCTGCTATACACTTTCTTTTTAGATTTAAAGTGCAAACAAAAAAAATAAAAAATGTGTCGTTTCATGGTCATGTCTCATTGCCAATATACATTTTTTTTAACCTCTTCTAACAGTTCGTATAGGTCATACTGTTTACACAGTACCCCAGTGGCCTAAGACACTGGCCTCCTAAGCCAGGGATTGTGGGTTCAAGTCCCATCTGGGGTGGATCGAAGTGGAGTGGAACAGCGGAAGCGTGCTGGGCCCATAACCCAGAGGTTGATGGAACGAGACCATTCTCTGCTAAACAGTTCCTTTTTAGATTTTAAGTGCAAACAATTTTTTTTTTTAAATTTGTCATTTCATTGGCATGTCTCAGTTCCATTATACACTTTTTTGACCTCTTCCAACAGTTCGTATTGGTCATACTGTTTACACAGTACCCCAGTGGCCTAAGACACTGGCCTCCTAAGCCATGGATTGAGAGTTCTAGTCTTTTCTTAAGTGTCTGAGAGAAGAGTGGCGCAGCGGAAGCGTGCTGGGCCCATAACAAAGAGGTCGATGGATGAAAACCATCCTCTGCTATACACTTTCTTTTTAGATTTAAAGTGCAAACAAAAAAATTAAAAAATGTTTCGTTTCATGGGCATGTCTCAGTTCCATTAGACATTTTTTTGACCTCTTCCAACAGTTCGTATAGGTCATACTGTTTACACAGTACCCCAGTGGCCTAAGACACTGGCCTCCTAAGCCATGGATTGTGAGTTCTAGTCTTTTCTTAAGTGGCTGAGAGCAGAGTGGCGCAGCGGAAGCGTGCTGGGCCCATAACCCAGAGGTCGATGGATCGAAACCATCCTCTGCTAAACTGATTCTTTTTAGATTTTAAGTGCAAACAATTTTTTTTTTATTTGTCATTTCATTGGCATGTCCCAGTTCCATTAGACATTTTTTTGACCTCTTCCAACAGTTCGTATTGGTCATACTGTTTACAAAGAACCCCAGTGGCCTAAGACACTGGCCTCCTAAGCCATGGATTGTGAGTTCTAGTCTTTTCTTAAGTGGCTGAGAGAAGAGTGGCGCAGCGGAAGCGTGCTGGGCCCATAACAAAGAGGTCGATGGATGGAAACCATCCTCTGCTATACACTTTCTTTTTAGATTTAAAGTGCAAACAAAAAAAATAAAAAATGTGTCGTTTCATGGTCATGTCTCATTGCCAATATACATTTTTTTTAACCTCTTCTAACAGTTCGTATAGGTCATACTGTTTACACAGTACCCCAGTGGCCTAAGACACTGGCCTCCTAAGCCAGGGATTGTGGGTTCAAGTCCCATCTGGGGTGGAACGAAGTGGAGTGGAACAGTGGAAGCGTGCTGGGCCCATAACCCAGAGGTTGATGGAAATAGACCATTCTCTGCTATACAGTTCCTTTTTAGATTTTAAGTGCAAACAATTTTTTTTTTTAATTTGTCATTTCATTGGCATGTCTCAGTTCCATTATACACTTTTTTGACCTCTTCCAACAGTTCGTATTGGTCATACTGTTTACACAGTACCCCAGTGGCCTAAGACACTGGCCTCCTAAGCCATGGATTGAGAGTTCTAGTCTTTTCTTAAGTGTCTGAGAGAAGAGTGGCGCAGCGGAAGCGTGCTGGGCCCATAACAAAGAGGTCGATGGATGGAAACCATCCTCTGCTAAACAGATTCTTTTTAGATTTTAAGTGCAAACAAAAAATTTAAAAAATGTGTCGTTTCATGGGCATGTCTCAGTTCCATTAGACATTTTTTTGACCTCTTCCAACAGTTCGTATAGGTCATACTGTTTACACAGTACCCCAGTGGCCTAAGACACTGGCCTCCTAAGCCATGGATTGTGAGTTCTAGTCTTTTCTTAATTGGCTGAGAGCAGAGTGGCGCAGCGGAAGCGTGCTGGGCCCATAACCCAGAGGTCGATGGATCGAAACCATCCTCTGCTATACACTTTCTTTTTAGATTTAAAGTGCAAACAAAAAAAATAAAAAATGTGTCGTTTCATGGTCATGTCTCATTGCCAATATACATTTTTTTTAACCTCTTCTAACAGTTCGTATAGGTCATACTGTTTACACAGTACCCCAGTGGCCTAAGACACTGGCCTCCTAAGCCAGGGATTGTGGGTTCAAGTCCCATCTGGGGTGGAACGAGTGGAGTGGAACAGCGGAAGCATGCTGGGCCCATAACCCAGAGGTTGATGGAACGAGACCATTCTCTGCTAAACAGTTCCTTTTTAGATTTTAAGTGCAAACAATTTTTTTTTTTTAATTTGTCATTTCATTGGCATGTCTCAGTTCCATTATACACTTTTTTGACCTCTTCCAACAGTTCGTATTGGTCATACTGTTTACACAGTACCCCAGTGGCCTAAGACACTGGCCTCCTAAGCCATGGATTGAGAGTTCTAGTCTTTTCTTAAGTGTCTGAGAGAAGAGTGGCGCAGCGGAAGCGTGCTGGGCCCATAACAAAGAGGTCGATGGATGAAAACCATCCTCTGCTATACACTTTCTTTTTAGATTTAAAGTGCAAACAAAAAATTTAAAAAATGTTTCGTTTCATGGGCATGTCTCAGTTCCATTAGACATTTTTTTGACCTCTTCCAACAGTTCGTATAGGTCATACTGTTTACACAGTACCCCAGTGGCCTAAGACACTGGCCTCCTAAGCCATGGATTGTGAGTTCTAGTCTTTTCTTAAGTGGCTGAGAGCAGAGTGGTGCAGCGGAAGCGTGCTGGGCCCATAACCCAGAGGTCGATGGATCGAAACCATCCTCTGCTAAGCTGATTCTTTTTAGATTTTAAGTGCAAACAATTTTTTTTATTTATTTGTCATTTCATTGGCATGTCCCAGTTCCATTAGACATTTTTTTGACCTCTTCCAACAGTTCGTATTGGTCATACTGTTTACAAAGAACCCCAGTGGCCTAAGACACTGGCCTCCTAAGCCATGGATTGTGAGTTCTAGTCTTTTCTTAAGTGGCTGAGAGCAGAGTGGCGCAGCGGAAGCGTGCTGGGCCCATAACCCAGAGGTTGATGGATAGAAACCATCCTCTGCTAAACAGATTCTTTTTAGATTTTAAGTGCAAACAATTTTTTTTTTTAATTTGTCATTTCATTGGCATGTCTCAGTTCCAATAGACATTTTTTTGACCTCTTCCAACAGTTCGTATTGGTCATACTGTTTACACAGTACCCCAGTGGCCTAAGACACTGGCCTCCTAAGCCATGGATTGTGAGTTCTAGTCTTTTCTTAAGTGGCTGAGAGCAGAGTGGCGCAGCGGAAGCGTGCTGGGCCCATAACCCAGAGGTCGATGGATCGAAACCATCCTCTGCTAAACAGATTCTTTTTAGATTTTAAGTGCAAACAAAAAATTTAAAAAATGTGTCGTTTCATGGGCATGTCTCAGTTCCATTAGACATTTTTTTGACCTCTTCCAACAGTTCGTATTGGTCATACTGTTTACACAGTACCCCAGTGGCCTAAGACACTGGCCTCCTAAGCCATGGATTGTGAGTTCTAGTCTTTTCTTAAGTGGCTGAGAGCAGAGTGGCGCAGCGGAAGCGTGCTGGGCCCATAACCCAGAGGTTGATGGATAGAAACCATCCTCTGCTAAACAGTTTCTTTTCAGATTTTAAGTGCAAACAAAAAATTTAAAAAATGTGTCGTTTCATGGTCATGTCTCATTGCCAATATATATTTTTTTTACCTCTTCCAACAGTTCGTATAGGTCATACTGTTTACACAGTACCCCAGTGGCCTAAGACACTGGCCTCCTAAGCCATGGATTGTGAGTTCCTAGTATTTTCTTAAGTGGCTGAGAGCAGAGTGGCACAGCGGAAGCGTGCTGGGCCCATAACCCAGAGGTCGATGGATCGAAACCATCCTCTGCTAAACAGATTCTTTTTAGATTTTAAGTGCAAACAATTTTTTTTTTTAATTTGTCATTTCATTGGCATGTCTCAGTTCCATTAGACATTTTTTTGACCTCTTCCAACAGTTCGTATTGGTCATACTGTTTACACAGTACCCCAGTGGCCTAAGACACTGGCCTCCTAAGCCATGGATTGTGAGTTCTAGTCTTTTCTTAAGTGGCTGAGAGCAGAGTGGCGCAGCGGAAGCGTGCTGGGCCCATAACCCAGAGGTCGATGGATCGAAACCATCCTCTGCTAAACAGATTCTTTTTAGATTTCAAGTGCAAACAAAAAATTTAAAAAATGTGTCGTTTCATGGGCATGTCTCAGTTCCATTAGACATTTTTTTGACCTCTTCCAACAGTTCGTATTGGTCATACTGTTTACACAGTACCCCAGTGGCCTAAGACACTGGCCTCCTAAGCCATGGATTGAGAGTTCTAGTCTTTTCTTAAGTGTCTGAGAGAAGAGTGGCGCAGCGGAAGCGTGCTGGGCCCATAACAAAGAGGTCGATGGATGGAAACCATCCTCTGCTATACACTTTCTTTTAGATTTAAAGTGCAAACAAAAAAAATAAAAAATGTGTCGTTTCATGGTCATGTCTCATTGCCAATATACATTTTTTTTAACCTCTTCTAACAGTTCGTATAGGTCATACTGTTTACACAGTACCCCAGTGGCCTAAGACACTGGCCTCCTAAGCCAGGGATTGTGGGTTCAAGTCCCATCTGGGGTGGATCGAAGTGGAGTGGAACAGCGGAAGCGTGCTGGGCCCATAACCCAGAGGTTGATGGAACGAGACCATTCTCTGCTAAACAGTTCCTTTTTAGATTTTAAGTGCAAACAATTTTTTTTTTTAATTTGTCATTTCATTGGCATGTCTCAGTTCCATTATACACTTTTTTGACCTCTTCCAACAGTTCGTATTGGTCATACTGTTTACACAGTACCCCAGTGGCCTAAGACACTGGCCTCCTAAGCCATGGATTGAGAGTTCTAGTCTTTTCTTAAGTGTTCTGAGAGAAGAGTGGCGCAGCGGAAGCGTGCTGGGCCCATAACAAAGAGGTCGATGGATGAAAACCATCCTCTGCTATACACTTTCTTTTTAGATTTTAAGTGCAAACAAAAAAATTAAAAAATGTTTCGTTTCATGGGCATGTCTCAGTTCCATTAGACATTTTTTTGACCTCTTCCAACAGTTCGTATAGGTCATACTGTTTACACAGTACCCCAGTGGCCTAAGACACTGGCCTCCTAAGCCATGGATTGTGAGTTCTAGTCTTTTCTTAAGTGGCTGAGAGCAGAGTGGCGCAGCGGAAGCGTGCTGGGCCCATAACCCAGAGGTCGATGGATCGAAACCATCCTCTGCTAAACTGATTCTTTTTAGATTTTAAGTGCAAACAATTTTTTTATTTATTTGTCATTTCATTGGCATGTCCCAGTTCCATTAGACATTTTTTTGACCTCTTCCAACAGTTCGTATTGGTCATACTGTTTACAAAGAACCCCAGTGGCCTAAGACACTGGCCTCCTAAGCCATGGATTGTGAGTTCTAGTCTTTTCTTAAGTGGCTGAGAGCAGAGTGGCGCAGCGGAAGCGTGCTGGGCCCATAACCCAGAGGTTGATGGATAGAAACCATCCTCTGCTAAACAGTTTCTTTTTAGATTTTAAGTGCAAACAAAAAATTTTTTTAAAATTGTCATTTCATTGGCATGTCTCAGTTCCATTAGACATTTTTTTGACCTCTTCCAACAGTTCGTATTGGTCATACTGTTTACACAGTACCCCAGTGGCCTAAGACACTGGCCTCCTAAGCCATGGATTGTGAGTTCTAGTCTTTTCTTAAGTGGCTGAGAGCAGAGTGGCGCAGCGGAAGCGTGCTGGGCCCATAACCCAGAGGTCGATGGATCGAAACCATCCTCTGCTAAACAGATTCTTTTTAGATTTCAAGTGCAAACAAAAAATTAAAAAAATGTGTCGTTTCATGGGCATGTCTCAGTTCCATTAGACATTTTTTTGACCTCTTCCAACAGTTCGTATTGGTCATACTGTTTACACAGTACCCCAGTGGCCTAAGACACTGGCCTCCTAAGCCATGGATTGAGAGTTCTAGTCTTTTCTTAAGTGGCTGAGAGCAGAGTGGCGCAGCGGAAGCGTGCTGGGCCCATAACCCAGAGGTTGATGGATAGAAACCATCCTCTGCTAAACAGTTTCTTTTCAGATTTTAAGTGCAAACAAAAAATTTAAAAAATGTGTCGTTTCATGGTCATGTCTCATTGCCAATATATATATTTTTTTACCTCTTCCAACAGTTCGTATAGGTCATACTGTTTACACAGTACCCCAGTGGCCTAAGACACTGGCCTCCTAAGCCATGGATTGTGAGTCCTAGTATTTTCTTAAGTGGCTGAGAGCAGAGTGGCACAGCGGAAGCGTGCTGGGCCCATAACCCAGAGGTCGATGGATCGAAACCATCCTCTGCTAAACAGATTCTTTTTAGATTTTAAGTGCAAACAATTTTTTTTTTTAATTTGTCATTTCATTGGCATGTCTCAGTTCCATTAGACATTTTTTTGACCTCTTCCAACAGTTCGTATTGGTCATACTGTTTACACAGTACCCCAGTGGCCTAAGACACTGGCCTCCTAAGCCATGGATTGTGAGTTCTAGTCTTTTCTTAAGTGCCTGAGAGCAGAGTGGCGCAGCGGAAGCGTGCTGGGCCCATAACCCAGAGGTCGATGGATCGAAACCATCCTCTGCTAAACAGATTCTTTTTAGATTTCAAGTGCAAACAAAAAATTAAAAAAATGTGTCGTTTCATGGGCATGTCTCAGTTCCATTAGACATTTTTTTGACCTCTTCCAACAGTTCGTATTGGTCATACTGTTTACACAGTACCCCAGTGGCCTAAGACACTGGCCTCCTAAGCCATGGATTGAGAGTTCTAGTCTTTTCTTAAGTGTCTGAGAGAAGAGTGGCGCAGCGGAAGCGTGCTGGGCCCATAACTAAAAAATGTGTCGTTTCATGGTCATGTCTCATTGCCAATATAAATCAAATCAAATCAAATCAAATTTATTTATATAGCCCTTCGTACATCAGCTGATATCTCAAAGTGCTGTACAGAAACCCAGCCTAAAACCCCAAACAGCAAGCAATGCAGGTGTAGAAGCACGGTGGCTAGGAAAAACTCCCTAGAAAAGCCAAAACCTAGGAAGAAACCTAGAGAGGAACCAGGCTATGTGGGGTGGCCAGTCCTCTTCTGGCTGTGCCGGGTAGAGATTATAACAGAACATGGCCAAGATGTTCAAATGTTCATAAATGACCAGCATGGTCGAATAATAATAAGGCAGAACAGTTGAAACTGGAGCAGCAGCACGGCCAGGTGGACTGGGGACAGCAAGGAGTCATCATGTCAAGTAGTCCTGGGGCATGGTCCTAGGGCCGCGGTTCAGTTGAAACTGGAGCAGCAGCACGGCCAGGTGGACTGGGGACAGCAAGGAGTCATCATGTCAGGTAGTCCTGGGGCATGGTCCTAGGGCTCAGGTCCTCCGAGAGAGAGAAGGAGAGAATTAGAGAACGCACACTTAGATTCACACAGGACACCGAATTGGACAGGAGAAGTACTCCAGATATAACAAACTGACCCCAGCCCCCGACACATAAACTACTGCAGCATAAATACTGAAGGCTGAGACAGGAGGGGTCAGGAGACACTGTGGCCCCACCCGAGGACACCCCCGGACAGGGCCAAACAGGAAGGATATAACCCCACCCACTATGCCAAAGCACAGCCCCCACACCACTGGAGGGATATCTTCAACCACCAACTTACCATCCTGAGACAAAGCTGAGTATAGCCCGCAAAGATCTCCGCCACGGCACAACCCAAGGGGGGCGCCAACCCAGACAGGATGACCACATCAGTGAATCAACCCACTCAGGTGACGCACCCCCTCAGGGACGGCATGAGAGAGCCCCAGCAAGCCAGTGACTCAGCCCCTGTAATAGGGTTAGAGGCAGAGAATCCCAGTGGAAAGAGGGGAACCGGCCAGGCAGAGACAGCAAGGGTGGTTCGTTGCTCCAGAGCCTTTCCGTTCACCTTCCCACTCCTGGGCCAGACTACACTCAATCATATGACCCACTGAAGAGATGAGTCTTCAGTAAAGACTTAAAGGTTGAGACCGAGTTTGCGTCTCTGACATGGGTAGGCAGACCGTTCCATAAAAATGGAGCTCTATAGGAGAAAGCCCTGCCTCCAGCTGTTTGCTTAGAAATTCTAGGGACAATTAGGAGGCCTGCGTCTTGTGACCGTAGCGTACGTGTAGGTATGTACGGCAGGACCAAATCAGAGAGATAGGTAGGAGCAAGCCCATGCAATGCTTTGTAGGTTAGCAGTAAAACCTTGAAATCAGCCCTTGCTTTGACAGGAAGCCAGTGTAGGGAGGCTAGCACTGGAGTAATATGATCAAATTTTTGGTTCTAGTCAGGATTCTAGCAGCCGTATTTAGCACTAACTGAAGTTTATTTAGTGCTTTATCCGGGTAGCCGGAAAGTAGAGCATTGCAGTAGTCTAACCTAGAAGTGACAAAAGCATGGATTAATTTTTCTGCATCATTTTTGGACAGAAAGTTTCTGATTTTTGCAATGTTACGTAGATGGAAAAAAGCTGTCCTTGAAATGGTCTTGATATGTTCTTCAAAAGAGAGATCAGGGTCCAGAGTAACGCCGAGGTCCTTCACAGTTTTATTTGAGATGACTGTACAACCATTAAGATTAATTGTCAGATTCAACAGAAGATCTCTTTGTTTCTTGGGACCTAGAACAAGCATCTCTGTTTTATCCGAGTTTAAAAGTAGAAAGTTTGCTGCCATCCACTTCCTTATGTCTGAAACACATGCTTCTAGCGAGGGCAATTTTGGGGCTTCACCATGTTTCATTGAAATGTACAGCTGTGTATCATCCGCATAGCAGTGAAAGTTAACATTATGTTTTCGAATAACATCCCCAAGAGGTAAAATATATAGTGAAAACAACAGCGGTCCTAAAACGGAACCTTGAGGAACACCGAAATTTACAGTTGATTTGTCAGAGGACAAACCATCCACAGAGACAAACTGATATCTTTCCGACAGATAAGATCTAAACCAGGCCAGAACTTGACCGTGTAGACCAATTTGGGTTTCCAATCTCTCCAAAAGAATGTGGTGATCGATGGTATCAAAAGCAGCACTAAGGTCTAGGAGCACGAGGACAGATGCAGAGCCTCGGTCCGATGCCATTAAAATGTCATTTACCACCTTCACAAGTGCCGTCTCAGTGCTATGATGGGGTCTAAAACCAGACTGAAGCATTTCATATACATTGTTTGTCTTCAGGAAGGCAGTGAGTTGCTGAGCAACAGCCTTTTCTAAGATTTTTGAGAGGAATGGAAGATTCGATATAGGCCGATAGTTTTTTATATTTTCTGGGTCAAGGTTTGGCTTTTTCAAGAGAGGCTTTATTACTGCCACTTTTAGTGAGTTTGGTACACATCCGGTGGATAGAGAGCCGTTTATTATGTTCAACATAGGAGGGCCAAGCACAGGAAGCAGCTCTTTCAGTAGTTTAGTTGGAATAGGGTCCAGTAAGCAGCTTGAAGGTTTAGAGGCCATGATTATTTTCATCATTGTGTCAAGAGATATAGTACTAAAACACTTGAGCGTCTCTCTTGATCCTAGGTCCACGCAGAGTTGTGCAGACTCAGGACAACTGAGCTTTGAAGGAATACGCAGATTTAAGGAGGAGTCTGTAATTTGCTTTCTAATAATCATAATTTTTCCTCAAAGAAGTTCATGAATTTATCACTGCTAAAGTGAAAGTCATCCTCTCTGGGGAATGCTGCTTTTTAGTTAGCTTTGCGACCGTATCAAAAGGAATTTTGGATTGTTCTTATTGTCCTCAATTAAGTTAGAAAAATAGGATGATCGAGCAGCAGTAAGGGCTCTTCGGTACTGCACGGTACTGTCTTTCCAAGCTAGACGGAAGACTTCCAGTTTGGTGTGGCGCCATTTCCGTTCCAATTTTCTGGAAGCTTGCTTCAGAGCTCGGGTATTTTCTGTGTACCAGGGAGCTAGTTTCTTATGAGAAATGTTTTTAGTTTTTAGGGTGCAACTGCATCTAGGGTATTGCAAGGTTAAATTGAGTTCCTCAGTTAGGTGGTTAACTGATTTTTGTCCTCTGGTGTCATTGGGTAGACAGAGGGAATCTGGAAGGACATCAAGGAATCTTTGTGTTGTCTGTGAATTTATAGCACGACTTTTGATGTTCCTTGGTTGGGGTCTGAGCAGATTATTTGTTGCAATTGCAAACGTAATAAAATGGTGGTCCGATAGTCCTGGATTATGAGGAAAACATTAAGATCCACAACATTTATTCCATGGGACAAAACTAGGTCCAGCGTATGACTGTGACAGTGAGTGGGTCCAGAGACATGTTGGACAAAACCCACTGAGTCGATGATGGCTCCGAAAGCCTTTTGGAGTGGGTCTGTGGACTTTTCCATGTGAATATTAAAGTCACCAAAGATTAGAATATTATCTGCTATGACTACAAGGTCCGATAGGAATTCAGGGAACTCAGTGAGGAACGCTGTATATGACCCAGGAGGCCTGTAAACAGTAGCTATAAAAAGTGATTGAGTAGGCTGCATAGATTTCATGACTAGAAGCTCAAAAGACGAAAAACGTCATTTTTTTTTTGTAAATTGAAATTTGCTATCGTAAATGTTAGCAACACCTCCGCCTTTGCGGGATGCACGGGGGATATGGTCACTAGTGTAGCCAGGAGGTGAGGCCTCATTTAACACAGTAAATTCATCAGGCTTAAGCCATGTTTCAGTCAGGCCAATCACATCAAGATTATGATCAGTGATTAGTTCATTGACTATAATTGCCTTTGAAGTAAGGGATCTAACATTAAGTAGCCCTATTTTGAGATGTGAGGTATCATGATCTCTTTCAATAATGACAGGAATGGAGGTGGTCTTTATCCTAGTGAGATTGCTAAGGCGAACACCGCCATGTTTAGTTTTGCGCAACCTAGGTCGAGGCACAGACACGGTCTCAATGGTGATAGCTGAGCTGACTACACTGACTATGCTAGTGGCAGACTCCACTATGCTGGCAGGCTGGCTAACAGCCTGCTGCCTGGCCTGCACCCTATTTCATTGTGGAGCTAGAGGAGTTAGAGCCCTGTCTATGTTGGTAGATAAGATGAGAGCACCCTCCAGCTAGGATGGAGTCCGTCACTCCTCAGCAGGTCAGGCTTGGTCCTGTTTGTGGGTGAGTCCCAAAAAGAGGGCCAATTATCTACAAATTCTAACTTTTCGGAGGGGCAGAAAACAGTTTTCAACCAGCGATTGAGTTGTGAGACTCTGCTGTAGAGCTCATCACTCCCCCTAACTGGGAGGGGGCCAGAGACAATTACTCGATGCCGACACATCTTTCTAGCTGATTTACACGCAGAAGCTATGTTGCGCTTGGTGATCTCTGACTGTTTCATCCTAACATCGTTGGTGCCGACGTGGATAACAATATCTCTATACTCTCTACACTCGCCAGTTTTAGCTTTAGCCAGCACCATCTTCAGATTAGCCTTAACGTCGGTAGCCCTGCCCCCCGGTAAACAATGTATGATCGCTGGATGATTCGTTTTAAGTCTAATACTGCGGGTAATGGAGTCGCCAATGACTAGAGTTTTCAATTTGTCAGGAGCTAATGGTGGAAGCTTCGGCGTCTCAGACCCCGTAACGGGAGGAGTATAGACCAGAGAAGGCTCGGCCTCTGACTCCGACTCGCTACTTAATGGGGAAAACCGGTTGAAAGTTTCTGTCGGCTGAATGAGCGACACCGGTTGAGCGTTCCTACAGCATTTCCTTCCAGAAACCGTGAGAAAGTTGTCCGGCTGCGGGGACTGTGCCAGGGGATTTATACTACTATCTGTACTTGCTGGTGGCACAGACGCTGTTTCATCCTTTCCTACACTGAAATTACCCTTGCCTAACGATTGCGTCTGAAGCCGGGCTTGTAGCACAGCTATCCCTCGCCGTAAGGCGAGTACAGCGACTGCAATTAGAAGGCATCATGTTAATGTTACTACTTAGCTTCGGGTGTTGGAGGTCCTGACGAATCGTGTCCAGATAAAGCGTCCGGAGGAAAAAGTTGTGGGTGGAAAAAAAAAAATATATATATATATGTGTGTGTGTGTATAACAACAGTAATTAAAAAGTAAAAACCGTAAAATTGTCAGGTAGCAAAAATAGGTTGGCAACAAAACGCACAGCACAGCAACTCGAAAACAGCTCTTCTAACAGTTCGTATAGGTCATACTGTTTACACAGTACCCCAGTGGCCTAAGACACTGGCCTCCTAAGCCAGGGATTGTGGGTTCAAGTCCCATCTGGGGTGGATCGAAGTGGAGTGGAACAGCGGAAGCGTGCTGGGCCCATAACCCAGAGGTTGATGG
>NW_027008611.1:83912-85726 GCF_036934945.1 Oncorhynchus masou masou
GTCTAATGGAACTGAGACATGCCCATGAAAACGACACATTTTTTAAATTTTTTGTTTGCACTTGAAATCCTTAGTAAAAGAACTTGCTTAGGAGATGGTTTCATCCATCGACTCTGTTATAAACCAGCACGCCTCAGCTGCGCCACTTGCTCTCAGCCACTTAATAAAAGACTAGAACTCACAATCCATGGCTTAGGAGGCCAGTGTCTTAGGCCACTGGGGTACTGTGTAAACAGTATGACCTATACGAACTGTTGGAAGAGGTCAAAAAAATGTCTAATGGAACTGAGACATGCCCATGAAATGACAAATAAAAAAATAAAAATTGTTTGCACTTAAAATCTGAAAAGAAACAATTTAGCAGAGGATGGTTTCGATCCATTGACCTCTGGGTTATGGGCCCAGCACGCTTCCGCTGTGCCACTCTGCTCTCAGCCACTTAAGAAAATACTAGGACTCACAATCCATGGCTTAGGAGGCCAGTGTCTTAGGCCACTGGGGTACTGTGTAAACAGTATGACCTATACAAACTGTAGGAAGAGGTCAAAAAAATGTCTAATGGAACTGAGACATGCCCATGAAACGACACATTTTTTAAATTTTTTGTTTGCACTTAAAATCTGAAAAGAAACTGTTTAGCAGAGGATGGTTTCTATCCATCGACCTCTGGGTTATGGGCCCAGCACGCTTCCGCTGAGCCACTCTGCTCTCAGCCACTTAAGAAAAGACTGGAACTCACAATCCATGGCTTAGGAGGCCAGTGTCTTAGGCCACTGGGGTACTGTGTAAACAGTATGACCTATACGAACTGTTGGAAGAGGTAAAAAAATATATATATTGGCAATGAGACATGACCATGAAACGACACATTTTTTAAATTTTTTGTTTGCACTTAAAATCTGAAAAGAAACTGTTTAGCAGAGGATGGTTTCTATCCATCAACCTCTGGGTTATGGGCCCAGCACGCTTCCGCTGCGCCACTCTGCTCTCAGCCACTTAAGAAAAGACTAGAACTCACAATCCATGGCTTAGGAGGCCAGTGTCTTAGGCCACTGGGGTACTGTGTAAACAGTATGACCTAATACGAACTGTTGGAAGTGGTCAAAAAACTGTCTATATGGCACTGAGACATGCCGCATGAAGCGACACATTTTTAAAAATTTTGTTCGCACTAAAATCTAAAAGAAAATGTTTAGCAGAGGATGGTTTTGATCCATCGACCTCTGGGGCCAGCATGCTTCAGCTGCGCCACTCTACTCTCTGCCACTTAGAGAAAGACTACTACTCACAATACATGCTTAGGAGTGCCAGTGTCTTAGGCCACTGCGGGTACTGTGTAAACAGTATGACCTATACGAACTGTTGGAAGAGGTAAAAAAAATGTATAATGGAACTGGCATGCCCATGAAATGACACATTTTTTAATTTTTGTTTGCACTTAAAATCTGAAAAGAAACTGTATAGCAGAGGATGGTTTCCATCAATCGACCTCTGGATTATGGGCCCAGCACGCTCCGCTGCGCCTCTCTGCTCTCAACCACTTTAGAAAAGACTAGAACTCACAATCCATGGCTTAGGAGGCCAGTGTCTTAGGCCACTGGGGTACTGTGTAAACAGTATGACCAATACGAACTGTTGGAAGAGGTCAAAAAAGTGTATAATGAAACTGAGACATGCCAATGAAATGACACATTTTTTAATTTTTTTGTTTGCACTTAAAATCTAAAAAGAACCTGTTTAGTAGAGGATGGTTTCGATCCATAGAACACTGGGTTATGGGTCTAGCACACTTCCGCTGCGCCACTCTGCTGTCA
>NW_027008612.1:0-85049 GCF_036934945.1 Oncorhynchus masou masou
TTGTCAGATCACCAACATATTAAGACCATAATTAGACATCTAAATTAACATTATTCCTGTGTTAATATTTCCAAAAAACATGGATTCTTTAGACACTAAATCCCCTTAATCTGGATTATTTACTAAATGACAGAAGCCAATCCTTTTATCTAAAAAAAAAAAAAAAAAGTGCATTTCGTGACTGACTTGCATCATGCCCTGCTCTCAACCTGTGTTAGTACATACATATCACACATATCATGTCCCCATCAGGACTCCATTGGTACCTGGTGTGTGGTTAAAAGTCACACCAGACTTCTGTGCTACCGAGGCTGCATTTCGACAATTCTGTAAAAAAAATTACCCCACTAATTGGTCTTTTGACCAATCAGTTCAGCACCGAAATATATCTGATGTGATTGGTCAAAAGAACAATTAGTGGAATATCATAATTGGTCCGCCTGTGTGAACACAGACCTATATACATGTGACCAGTGACCCAACAGCGCCATCTAGTGTACACAACAAGTTAGAACATCCCTAGACAGACAACATACCCAACACATTAAATGACATAGCCAGGCAAGCCAAAATGGCTACTACAATGTAGGCTATAAAATGTGAAAACCAGTGCTTGTGATATATACTACTGGTATGAATAGCTAATATGTCATTTGTAATATATTCAAATCATAAATCCAATATTTCCCTTTCACAGGCCATACTTATTGTCACAACTTCAAAACATTGCTGATTGTGAAAGAGGAGAAGGGATTTATAAGGAACTACTATGACTTATCATTAACGATTAATAAAACACACAAGTGGAAAAAGATTTAATCAGGTTATTTCAACACCGACTCAAAATATTCAATTGATCTCATATCTTGTCATAAGGCCAATGTTTTCATTCATTCCACAGGACTGTATGTAACGGATGTGAAACGGCTAGCTTAGTTAGCGTGCGCGCTAAATAACGTTTCAATCGGTGATGTCACTTGCTCTGAGACCTTGAAGTAGTAGTAGACTGTTGTTGATGTGTGCAGAGGGTCCCTGGTTCACGCCTGGGTATGGGCGAGGGGACGGTCTAAAGTTATACTGTTACATGTACATACATACTGCTGGCTTTTCAAATCACATCACCAGTTTCAAATGAAGCCATCTCCTACCAGGTCAAGTTGTTTGCATCTCACACATTATCTCGTGCCCATCATTTGAATTGCTTGAGTAAAGTGGGTTGTGGCTCTTTCCAGAGGTCAACTACAAGAGGGCGTGACTGCATTTTAGAAACGTGCAGTGACCATTTTAGAAAGTGCAGTGACCATTCTATGACCTAAACGAGCGCGGTGGGGTCTCATGTTGAGCCCCCCTCTGCTAAAAAAACATCTCTGCTGAGGAGGCAGGGATTGACAAGACCAACATTGACAATGTGTGTGCCTGTGGGAATCGGTTTTTGTTTTTAGCCCAGGAGACGAGTCCAGCATCTGTGTCTAACGACTGAAAATGAGTGACTTCCTGCTGAATACATTTAAAGCGATTGTCCACTCAAGATGAAAGTTTTTGATTTTCTAAGGCACAAAATAAGTCTACAATCGAGATATAAAGTCATGGGATAAAATAATATACTTACCCGTTTGTGTCTTCTTCAGATCATTCTTCTGCATTCCCATTGTTGGTAACATTTAGATCAACCCAGCTGATTTCAAACTGTGGCTCCAGGGTGGAAGTACCTGCCATGGCCACAAGGTTCCTCTCCCTCACTCTCCTTGGCCATTTTCCTTCTCACAAAAGATTCCTGAGAATCTTTTTAGTAGAGGTGGCACTTGTTTGCATGTTAAATGACGAGACAGAGGCATTGATGCGAGAAACCAGTCTTGTTCAGTACATCACAACACATCCGGGTGTCTCAAGCACCCCGGTAAAACACAAGAGTTGCAGTAATGAATATTTACCAACAGATGGCATCACTGAGCCATCTTACACCCATAACAGTGCTGACTTCTTGACTCCACCATCAGGAGCAGGTGAGTGTTCAGATCCAAGACAGGAACCACCAAACTGTAAGCATTTAACTATAAGTTCTACACCTGTTGTATTCCGCGCACGTGACAAATAACATTTGATTCGATGGTGACAGACGTCTCTTCTTCTGTAAACTCTTTAAATACTACTATTTGATCGATCCATAACTGCTAATTTCTCTCAATACGCAGAAATAAATCAATCGTATTTCTCCACTCATATTCATGTATAATTTTACTCCAAAAGAATGCTTACTTTTGCAAGGGTTAATATTATCTGAGGCTACAGTATGTGAGAGATTATGGTCTGTCCAGATTTCAGTTAGAGGCTATGAGAGACAGCTGGTCTTTTTATTTTTTTAATCTTTATTGCACCAGGCAAGTCAGTTAAGTACAAATTCTTATTTTCAATGACGGCCTAGGAACAGTGGGTTAACAGCCTGTTCAGGGGCTCGGGGATTTGAACTTGCAACCTTCCGGTTACTAGTCCAATGCTCTAACCACTAGGCTACCCTGCCGCCTCTACGCTCTAACCACTAGGCTACCCTGCCGCCTCTACGCTCTAACCACTAGGCTACCCTGCCGCCTCTACGCTCTAACCACTAGGCTACCCTGCCGCCCCACCCTGGTTTTCTGAGTGTGTAAACTGGCTGAGTTTTATTTTAGGACATGCACAATTTCCAGCGAGCTAATATAGTTTAAGATTGGGACATTAAGTTTACAACATTAGAAAACTAAAATGCAACAGGATCATATAGACTGAACAAAAAATATAAATGTAACAAGCAACTTCCACAGATTTGACTGATTTACAGTTCATTTAAGAAAGTCTGTCAATTTAAATAAATTCATTAGGTCCTAATCTATGGATTTCACATGACTGGGAATACAGATATGAATCTGTTGGTCACAGATACCTTAAAGAAAAGGTAGGGGTGTGGATCAGATAACCAGTCAGTATCTGGTGTGACCATTTGCCTCATGCAGCACGACACATTTCCTTCGCATTGATCAGGCTGTTATTGAGGCCTGTGGAATCGTACACGTCGACCCAGAGCATACCAAACATACTCAATGGGTTACATGTCTAGTGGTATGCAGGCGATGGAAGAACTGGGACATTTTCATCTTCCAGGAATTGTGTACAGATCCTTGCGACATGGGGCCGTGCATTATCATGCTGAAACATGATGTGATGGCGGGTGGATGAATGGCACAACAATGGGCTTCAGGATCTCATCACGGTATCTCTGAGCATTCAAATTGGCATCGATAAAATGCAATTGTGTTTGTTGTCTGTAGCTTATGACCCCGCCCACACCATAACCCCACCGCCACCATGGGGCACTGTGTTCACAAACCACTCGCCCACACCATAACCCCACCTCCACCATGGGGCACCGTGTTCACAAACCACTCGCCCACACCATAACCCCACCTCCACCATGGGGCACCGTGTTCACAAACCACTCACCCACACCATAACCCCACCTCCACCATGGGGCACCGTGTTCACAAACCACTCGCCCACACCATAACCCCACCGCCACCATGGGGCACCGTGTTCACAAACCACTCGCCCACACCATAACCCCACCGCCACCATGGGGCACCGTGTTCACAAACCACTCGCCCACACAACACCATACACGTGGTCTGTGGTTGTGAGGCTGGTTGGCGTTAGAGGCAGCTTATGGTAGATAAACTAATATTAAATTATCTGGCAACAGCTCTGGTGGACCTTCCTGCAGTCAGCATGCCAATTGCACGCTCCCTCAACTTTAGACATCTGTGGTATTGTGTTGTGTGACAAAACTGCACATTTTAGAGCAGCCATTTATTGTCCCCAGCACAAGGTACACCTGTGTAATTATCATGCTGTTTTATCAGCTTCTTGATATGCCACGCCTGTCAGGTGGATGGATTATCTTGACAAAGGAGAAATGCTCACTAACAGGGATGTAAACAAATTTGTGTACAACATTTGAGAGAAATAAGCTTTTCTGTGTATGGAACATTTCTGGGATCTATTATTTCAGCTCATGAAACATAGGGCCAACAACATTTTACATTTGTATTTTTGTTCATTATGTCAGAATTGGGCCTATCTGTCTATCTATCTATCTGTCCGTCCATCCGTCCGTCAGTCAGTCCTATCTCTCTAAAGAAGGTCCTCGTCCTTCCCTTTCACCATTTCCCACCACTGTGCTCGTGTGGCAAAGAAGTCCTCTAGCTGAACTACTTCCTGTACTGACTAACTACTCTATCATCTTCTAGAAGGGTTCCTATCTCTCTAAAGAAGTCCTGTAGCTGAACTGCTTCATGTACTGACTAACTACTCTATCATCTTCTAGAAGGGTTCCTATCTCTCTAAAGAAGTCCTGTAGCTGAACTGCTTCCTGTACTGACTAACTACTCGATCATCTTCTAGAAGGGTTCCTATCTCTCTAAAGACGTCCTCTAGCTGAACTGCTTCATGTACTGACTAACTACTCGATCATCTTCTAGAAGGGTTCCTATCTCTCTAAAGAAGTCCTGTAGCTGAACTACTGACTAACTACTCTATCATCTTCTAGAAGGGTTCCTATCTCTCTAAAGAAGTCCTCTAGCTGAACTGCTTCATGTACTGACTAACTACTCTATCATCTTCTAGAAGGGTTCCTATCTCTCTAAAGAAGTCCTCTAGCTGAACTACTGACTAACTACTCGATCATCTTCTAGAAGGGTTCCTATCTCTCTAAAGAAGTCCTGTAGCTGAACTACTTCCTGTACTGACTAACTACTCGATCATCTTCTAGAAGGGTTCCTATCTCTCTAAAGAAGTCCTCTAGCTGAACTACTGACTAACTACTCTATCATCTTCTAGAAGGGTTCCTATCTCTCTAAAGAAGTCCTCTAGCTGAACTGCTTCATGTACTGACTAACTACTCTATCATCTTCTAGAAGGGTTCCTATCTCTCTAAAGAAGTCCTCTAGCTGAACTACTGACTAACTACTCGATCATCTTCTAGAAGGGTTCCTATCTCTCTAAAGAAGTCCTGTAGCTGAACTACTTCCTGTACTGACTAACTACTCTATCATCTTCTAGAAGGGTTCCTATCTCTCTAAAGAAGTCCTGTAGCTGAACTGCTTCCTGTACTGACTAACTACTCTATCATCTTCTAGAAGGGTTCCTATCTCTCTAAAGAAGTCCTGTAGCTGAACTGCTTCCTGTACTGACTAACTACTCGATCATCCTCTAAAAGGGAGGATGATAGAGTAGTGATCTGAGAAGAAAGCAGGGGTTATTCTAGCATCAGTTGGGGGACAGTCCCGGGTAAACAGATAGTCGATGCGAGAGGTTCTGGTGCCGTCACCACTGGTCCAGGTGAAGCCCTCCTCTCTTGGATGCAGGGTTTTAAAAGTCAGTCAGTCAGTTTAAATTCCCTGCAACAACCCTTGCCAATAAAACACTTGACCTATCTACCTTAAAATCCTCTCCTGCCCCCCGTACACCAAAATATGCTCTGTTTGCTTTCCACCAAATAGCAAAGCTAATGTTTTAAAAATATTGGTGGAAATAACCACTTTTGACGGTAACCAACAACCAAATTCACCTGGTCATTCTGCCGCCAATTGGAAATGATAAATAAAATCAGATTAAGAGTTAAGTTGGAAGAATAACCTATCAAATAAGTACACATTCTGTGAAATTTGGAGATAATTGTTTTGCCAGAAATTATTACCTTACATAAAATATATGTGGAAGCACTGCTGCCACAAATTAACTGGAGTACCCTGTAATGGCCACCTGGTGGCACCAGAGATCCATTTAGTTTCTTAAGGTGTGAAGTCTGGGGGGTTGGGAACGTGGTCAGAACACCAGGGCTTGTATCGTTTATTTCTAGATTAAATACATTTACTGGTATGAACCATTACGAAAGTAAAGATGACAACGCACAGTAAAGGGACGGCTTGTGTATTTAGTGCTCTTTCTCGTGAAACTTACATGCAACTCTGCAGTTTTAAAATAGCCACAGGTGGTCAGTCTAAATACAGAAGTTGAGAAATCCGAGTTGAACAAGTCATGGAAATATTGTTGACGAGAAACTTCTACGCTGTCCATACAGAACTCCTAAAAGCGATTTTACCAGCCTCCATTTTGAGGGAATCAGGAAGTGTGATTTTACCAGCCAATTTGAGGGAATCGGGAAGTGTGATTTTTAGCATATGACAGCAATCACCAACCTGTTGAATGATAGTAAGAGTGAAATGAAGTGATTGCTTCTCACTTTCTTAACAAGGTCGTTGGTTGATTAAATTAGGCCTACGTGTAGTATTTTACACAAACAAAAACATGGAAACAGGTAACGCAGAGATAGTCACTACTTTACTGTTTAACGGCTACTATCCCACAACTATGAATAGTCACTACTTCTCCGTTTAAAGGCTATCATCCTACAACTGTAATACATTACTGCTACACTAGACTACATTTTAACATTAGTCTGTGTTTTTTTTATTTTTACTTTTAAAGTCCTTCGACTACAATAAAAATACGTTCACAGCTGAAGCATACACACTCGTTTTATTGTACACTTACAATTTCTAGTTTTTACAAAGATATTTATACACAATTCTTATTTTATTGAGTAAATGGTTACAGTAGTTATGCACACGATACAAACAATTCTTTATACAAGTCTTGAATCTTAAACCTCTTTTCACATGGTTACTGGTGTTGCATGTTCAAAGTAATGAATGATTACCTAAATAGACGAGTAAAAGGTTAAATGTCAGGTTTATTAACTGAAGTAAGCAGAACTGCAGACAGGCACTAAAGTACACTGGTCTCTTTGTACTACAGGCACAAAATGAACATGTCTCCTTGGCATCAGAACATAAGGTGTTTTGGTTGGTTATCTTTGTGTTAGCATTCAAGTTACATACAATTCTTCAGTTCCATACAGAAAATGTATCCACTTTTAGGACTCAAGCTTTTACAAAACGAAAAGGCAAAAAATGATTTGCATCTGAACACACATTAAATATCATTGAAAACTAACAGATGAACTTTGTCCCCTGGCTACGGCGCACAGCAAGCATGAGGAGGACGTGTGTCGTGGAATAGATTAACGTTAGACTAACTAACTGATATCTGAGGGGAACACATGACGCAAAGATGTTTTGACTTAAAGCTATTTTATCATCTTGTATTTTACAAGACAATCAAATATATTCTATAAGAATATCTAATAAATAAGTTTGAAATGCAGCATTGTTATAAAAATATAATCATCGATGACTCCTGGGTTTCAGCTCTTGCCTGTGTATTGGAAATCAATCAAATGCATACTGTTAGTAGATCATGAATGATTAGATGCAGCGTCTGGAGAACGTAACATGCAGGACAATGACAGTTCAGTATAACATGTACTGTTGAACTGAAACATTTCTGCCTTGAGAATACCTTTCTGAATATTGATAATGTAATTAACTACTTAAGCTTTTCTGACCATTCAACAGTAGCTCAACTCGTGTCAATGCTACAAGAGAGGGGGAGAGAGGAGAAAGAGAGGGAGAGAGGAGGAAGAGAGCGAGAGGAGGAAGAGAGCAGGAGAGAGCGAGAGGAGAAAGAGGGAGAGAAAGGAGGAAGAGAGCAAGAGGAGGAAGAGAGCAGGAGAGAGCGAGAGGAGAAAGAGGGAGAGAGCAAGAGGAGAAAGAGAGGGAGAGGAGGGAGAAAGGAGGAAGAGAGGAGGGAGAAAGAGGAAGAGAGCAGGGAGAAAGGAGGAAGAGAGGGAGAGAGGATGAAGACAGGAGGGAGAGAGGGAGAGCGAGAGGAGGAATAGAGAGGGAGAGAGGGAAGAGAGGAGGGAGAGAGGGAAACAGTCAAGGAGACCAATAAGACCAAAGATCAGGTAAAAGATCAAATGGGAAACATGGCCAAGAAGCCAATGACTTCTAGACTTCCTGGGCTTCCTTCTCACACAGATAGTGAAGCTTATTAAGTCAAGTCAAAGCTGGTAGAACTGAGAGACCACTGAACTCCTCATTTAATAAAGTATTTGTTTATTTCTAGAGGGTGTCTCATACAGAGCACGCTTTCCTTCTCGTTCCTTCTGAGGTTCACAGCTCACGTTTTCACAAAGAGCTATGTGAAAGCGATAAGAACAATTAGATGTTCCCGTTAAAAACGCATTAATTACATGAGCATAAAAAATAAAACCGCGTGAAATCACTGTTGAGAAAAATATATAGCAAACACTGTACTGCAAAGACAAGGACACATAACATCAGCTGCTTTCCACTGTATGTCTCTGTGTGATAGAATCCCCTCAGTGTTGGTGCTTGGGGCCTGTGAGCGCAGGGCTGCACTTCATTCCATAAAGTGGTTTCCTCGCCTTCGTCCTTGTCGACTCTCCTTTACCGATGAGACAAACAACTGGTCAGGTGTAAACCAAAAAGACACGCAGTCCAATTCTCTCATTTTTTTTTCTCTCTCCACTAATTGGTCTTTTGACCAATCACATCAGATCTTCAGAGCTGATTGGATTAGACCGATTAGTGATTTTTTTTAATCAGAATTGGGCTGCCTGTCGAAGCGCATCCTTAGTCGCTGCCATATAACTTTAATAGAAATTATCAGTGAGGTGAATGAAGGGAACAACTTCCTGGAATGAGACACGGCCCGGCTCAGGTCTCCGTCAGGGCTTTCTGACAGTGGTAGAGGAGGGAGTCCGGCAGCTCAGGGACAGGGGAGCGCAGCCACACGGCCAGCGAGTCAGCGTGGACACGACAGTGAAGCAGACATGGCTGACCCTGACCTGGACCCTGAAGCAGCCGGCACGCCACGATGCCCTCCGACCCTAAAGGGAAAAGGTCAAAAGTAATAAACTTCCATTACCCACTTCATGATGAAGTGGCATTTTTTGTAAAAAAAAATATTTGACCTTTATTTTACTAGGCAGGTCAGTTAAGAACAAATTCTTATTTTCAATGACGGCCTAGGAACAGTGGGTTAACTGCCTGTTCAGGGGCAGACCGACAGATTTGTACCTTGTCAGCTCAGGGGTTTGAACTTGCAACCTTTCGGTTACTAGTCCAACGCTCTAACCACTAGGCTACCCTGCCGCCTCTACGCTCTAACCACTAGGCTACCCTGCCGCCTCTACGCTCTAACCACTAGGCTACCCTGCCGCCTCTACGCTCTAACCACTAGGCTACCCTGCCGCCTCTACGCTCTAACCACTAGGCTACCCTGCCGCCTCTACGCTCTAACCACTAGGCTACCCTGCCGCCTCTACGCTCTAACCACTAGGCTACCCTGCCGCCTCTACGCTCTAACCACTAGGCTACCCTGCCGCCTCTAGGCTCTAACCACTAGGCTACCCTGCCGCCTCTACGCTCTAACCACTAGGCTACCCTGCCGCCTCTACGCTCTAACCACTAGGCTACCCTGCCACCTCTACGCTCTAACCACTAGGCTACCCTGCCGCCTCTACGCTCTAACCACGAGGCTACCCTGCCGCCTCTACGCTCTAACCACGAGGCTACCCTGCCGCCTCTACGCTCTAACCACGAGGCTACCCTGCCGCCTCTACGCTCTAACCACTAGGCTACCCTGCCGCCCCTCCATTCTAACCACTAGGCTACCCTGCCGCCTCTACGCTCTAACCACTAGGCTACCTGCCGCATTAACAACAGTGTATGACAGAAAGATGTACAATAACAGTATTATGATAGGCATGAGATTTTCTAAAATGGTCAGGGCTGGGATAAAACATTAAGATGAGAGCGTGCCACCTGCTGACCTATGATGTCGACAACGTGGAGGTGTAGTTTGCCCTTCAGCACGTCCAGTGTGGCCGTCAGAGGTTCTCGGTGTTCTGTTGTTACCAGTCGAAGGTTCTGCTTCAAGTCATGAGAGAAAGACAACCACATTTTCCCATAATCCCCTGTGGACACAGTCAAAGGCCTGTATAAACACAAACAGGAAGGAGAATGTCAACAGTGTGCACACACAGGAAGTAGTAGTGGCTAACAGAGGCCCACTAGGCACTAGGTGTAGATCTGAGATGTAAGCAATAGGGTGGTAGCTCCATCTTGCCCTATGATAGACACTATGGCAACAATTCCATCTGGCCTGTGAAGTAGAGGCGGGAGTTGACCTGTGAAGTAGGGGCGGGAGTTGACCTGTGAAGTAGGGGCGGGAGTTGACCTGTGAAGTAGGGGGGCGGGAGTTGACCTGTGAAGTAGGGGCAGGAGTTGACCTGTGAAGTAGGGGGGCGGGAGTTGACCTGTGAAGTAGGGGGGCGGGAGTTGACCTGTGAAGTAGGGGGCGGGAGTTGACCTGTGAAGTAGGGGGGAGTTGACCTGTGAAGTAGGGGCGGGAGTTGACCTGTGAAGTAGGGGCGGGAGTTGACCTGTGAAGTAGGGGCGGGAGTTGACCTGTGAAGTAGGGCGGGAGTTGACCTGTGAAGTAGGGGCGGGGAGTTGACCTGTGAAGTAGGGGCAGGAGTTGACCTGTGAAGTAGGGGGCGGGAGTTGACCTGTGAAGTAGGGGCGGGAGTTGACCTGTGAAGTAGGGGCGGGAGTTGACCTGTGAAGTAGGGGCGGGAGTTGACCTGTGAAGTAGGGGGAGGAGTTGACCTGTGAAGTAGGGCGGGAGTTGACCTGTGAAGTAGGGGGAGTTGACCTGTGAAGTAGGGGGAGTTGACCTGTGAAGTAGGGGCGGGAGTTGACCTGTGAAGTAGGGCGGGAGTTGACCTGTGAAGTAGGGCGGGAGTTGACCTGTGAAGTAGGGGGGAGTTGACCTGTGAAGTAGGGGGGGGGAGGAGTTGACCTGTGAAGTAGGGGGAGGAGTTGACCTGTGAAGTAGGGCGGGAGTTGACCTGTGAAGTAGGAGCGGGAGTTGACCTGTGAAGTAGGGGGGAGTTGACCTGTGAAGTAGGGGGGATGGGGGAGGAGTTGACCTGTGAAGTAGGGGCGGGAGTTGACCTGTGAAGTAGGGGCGGGAGTTGACCTGTGAAGTAGGGGCGGGGAGTTGACCTGTGAAGTAGGGGGAGGAGTTGACCTGTGAAGTAGGGGCGGGATTTGACCTGTGAAGTAGGGGGAGGAGTTGACCTGTGAAGTAGGGGCAGGAGTTGACCTGTGAAGTAGGGGCGGGAGTTGACCTGTGAAGTAGGGGCGGGAGTTGACCTGTGAAGTAGGGGCAGGAGTTGACCTGTGAAGTAGGGGGGAGTTGACCTGTGAAGTAGGGGGAGTTGACCTGTGAAGTAGGGGCGGAGTTGACCTGTGAAGTAGGGGCGGGAGTTGACCTGTGAAGTAGGGGGAGTTGACCTGTGAAGTAGGGGGGAGTTGACCTGTGAAGTAGGGGCGGGAGTTGACCTGTGAAGTAGGGGGCGGAGTTGACCTGTGAAGTAGGGGGGAGTTGACCTGTGAAGTAGGGGGAGGAGTTGACCTGTGAAGTAGGGGGGGGGGGGAGTTGACCTGTGAAGTAGGGGGGAGTTGACCTGTGAAGTAGGGCGGGAGTTGACCTGTGAAGTAGGGCGGGAGTTGACCTGTGAAGTAGGGGGAGTTGACCTGTGAAGTAGGGGGAGTTGACCTGTGAAGTAGGGGGAGGAGTTGACCTGTGAAGTAGGGCGGGAGTTGACCTGTGAAGTAGGAGCGGGAGTTGACCTGTGAAGTAGGGGGGCGGGAGTTGACCTGTGAAGTAGGGGGAGTTGACCTGTGAAGTAGGGGGGAGTTGACCTGTGAAGTAGGGGGGGGGGAGTTGACCTGTGAAGTAGGGGGGAGTTGACCTGTGAAGTAGGGCGGGAGTTGACCTGTGAAGTAGGGCGGGAGTTGACCTGTGAAGTAGGGGGAGTTGACCTGTGAAGTAGGGGGGAGTTGACCTGTGAAGTAGGGGGAGGAGTTGACCTGTGAAGTAGGGCGGGAGTTGACCTGTGAAGTAGGAGCGGGAGTTGACCTGTGAAGTAGGGGGGGGAGTTGACCTGTGAAGTAGGGGGGGGGGATGGGGGGAGGAGTTGACCTGTGAAGTAGGGGCGGGAGTTGACCTGTGAAGTAGGGGCGGGAGTTGACCTGTGAAGTAGGGGCGGGAGTTGACCTGTGAAGTAGGGGGAGGAGTTGACCTGTGAAGTAGGGGCGGGATTTGACCTGTGAAGTAGGGGGAGGAGTTGACCTGTGAAGTAGGGGCGGGAGTTGACCTGTGAAGTAGGGGCGGGAGTTGACCTGTGAAGTAGGGGCAGGAGTTGACCTGTGAAGTAGGGGCGGGAGTTGACCTGTGAAGTAGGGGCGGGAGTTGACCTGTGAAGTAGGGGGAGTTGACCTGTGAAGTAGGGGGGAGTTGACCTGTGAAGTAGGGGCGGGAGTTGACCTGTGAAGTAGGGGCGGGAGTTGACCTGTGAAGTAGGGGGGCGGGAGTTGACCTGTGAAGTAGGGGGAGTTGACCTGTGAAGTAGGGGGAGTTGACCTGTGAAGTAGGGGGGGGAGTTGACCTGTGAAGTAGGGGGAGGAGTTGACCTGTGAAGTAGGGGGAGGAGTTGACCGGTGAAGTAGGGGGAGTTGACCTGTGAAGTAGGGGCGGGAGTTGACCTGTGAAGTAGGGGGCGGGAGTTGACCTGTGAAGTAGGGGGAGTTGACCTGTGAAGTAGGGGCGGGAGTTGACCTGTGAAGTAGGGGCGGGAGTTGACCTGTGAAGTAGGGGCGGAGTTGACCTGTGAAGTAGGGGGGAGTTGACCTGTGAAGTAGGGGGCGGGAGTTGACCTGTGAAGTAGGGGCGGGGGAGTTGACTTGTGAAGTAGGAGCGGGAGTTGACCTGTGAAGTAGGGGCGGGAGTTGACTTGTGAAGTAGGGGGGAGTTGACCTGTGAAGTAGGGGGGGGAGTTGACCTGTGAAGTAGGGGGGAGTTGACCTGTGAAGTAGGGGGGAGTTGACCTGTGAAGTAGGGGGGGGGAGTTGACCTGTGAAGTAGGGGGAGTTGACCTGTGAAGTAGGGGGGAGTTGACCTGTGAAGTAGGGGGGAGTTGACCTGTGAAGTAGGGGGGAGAGTTGACATGTGAAGTAGGGGGGGGGGGGGGGGGGAGTTGACCTGTGAAGTAGGGGGGAGTTGACATGTGAAGTAGGGGGGAGTTGACCTGTGAAGTAGGGGGGAGTTGACCTGTGAAGTAGGGGGAGTTGACCTGTGAAGTAGGGGGAGTTGACCTGTGAAGTAGGGGGTTGACCTGTGAAGTAGGGGGGAGTTGGCCTGTGGAAGTAGGAGTTCTGGGTCCATACGTGTTAAGAGGAGAGATAGAACTAGGATCGGAACCAGAACAAAGTGCTCCGACCTCTCTCTCTTTACAAGTTACGGACAAGTCTACGAGCCTAACTGTCCCCTCCTCTTCAGAAATTCAAAAGATGCCAACACCTGAGAAATCGTGATTTGTCCAAAGCACCGGAACTAATGCTGCTAGTTCTAAAGGAACCCTGTCGTTATAGAGTCATTAGCAGACGCTCTTATCCAGAACGACTTAGAGTAGTGACTGAGCGCTAACATGTTTTGCCACTTTGTTGTTGCATTATGACAGCTCTACAGTACCATTCCTGGTCACATAGGCAGCCCATGAGAGGTTAGGACCCAGGGTAACCTGTAAGACAGTGCTGATAGTTACAGATAGCAGTAGTTTTACCTGAGGAAGTGTTTCAGAGAGAGGCTCAGTGAGAACTGTGCTGCCTGGTGCTGGCCCAGGGGTCTCTGGTAGGACAGTAACCCAGCCAGCTCCACCTGGACTGAGGCTCTCTTCATGACAACAGTGTGCAGACAAACCGACACACTGTGACCCTTAACCTCCTTTAACGGACTACCTGAGATACAGGACATCTGAGGGGGAAAACAACATGATAGAGTCATCAGTTTGACATGATTTACGGGCTGCAAAAATTCCTGAAACTTTCACAAAGATCCATGGTTTTTCTAAATCCCGGTTGGAGGATCCCCTGGTATTTCTGTCTTGATTCCGGGATCTTCCAACCAGGATGTCTGACAAAAACAAGGGAACTTTGTTGTTAAGGCCAGTCTGAAAAATATATACCTCCAGTTCTTTGCAGGTGAGCTGCAGCGCCATCTGGTGGAGCGCTGAGTCATTGTTGTTGGATATGAAGACCAGCAACACTAAGGCATCCTCTTTATACACTCTACAGGCTGACAGAGCCAGGCTGGAGTCCTGGTCCGAGCAGAGGGGGGTGAACTCAGAGCGGGCCAGCCCAGAGAGCTCTGCTGGCAGGTGGGAGGTGAGAGGGAGGTCGCTGGGTCTCTCTAGTGCTGGAGCTGGGTGTAGATCTTGTTGTGTTTGTGGGTCTGTCTGTGTGTGTGTGGGCGGTACAACAGCCACCATGCCATTTCCCCTGATCAGAGAGAGAGGTCCTCCTGCCTTTACTCTCTGCTCCGTCCCCTCTACATGGGGGTTACCGTTGCTAGTGGTATGGTCCAGTGTTCTCTGGGAGGTCTGTTGAGGTGTGGTGGTGGTAGCAGCACCCCTCTCTGAGGCCACAGTGGTCGAGTCCAGTAGGTTGCTAAGCAGAAGGTTGTCAACGGCAGCGCTGCGAGACGAGTGGGAGGAGTCAGAGGAGCCTTCGCTGGCGCCTGATGATGACTCCCCCCTGGGTTTCCTTCTGAAGTGTCGGGGCGCCGTCTCGGCTCGGCCCATCTGTTGGGGAGAGTACCAGCCGATATTTAACAGCACTCAGCAGCCATCCGACAGCACTCAGCAGCCATCCGACAGCACTCAGCAACCATCCGACAGCACTCAGCAACCATCCGACAGCACTCAGCAACCATCCGACAGCACTCAGCAACCATCCGACAGCACTCAGCAACCATCCGACAGCACTCAGGCAACAAATAACAATTTGTTCTTAACTGACTTACCTAGTTAAATAAAGGTTAAATAAAAAATTAAACAGTACTCCGGCGTGAGCTGATAGCTAAAGCACCTGTATGTTTCTGTTTTGAAGTCTAGGCCAGGTTACTGTAAAGCACTTTGACAACTATTGATGTAAAAGGGTTTAAATAAAGCCTTAAATACGTTTGATTGATTGGCAATGATTAATGAACAACCAAACAGTAGAAGGTAATCTCACCAGACACACAGAGTTGTGGGACCCCAGGCCAACAAAGAGCGACGAGGCCAGCTGCCGTTTCTCCTGGTCAGGCTCAAGTCCAGAGGAGGGTTTCTGTGTCTGGGAGGGTGGGCTCTGAGGGGACAGCAGGGGACTGGGCAGCTCCACTAGGGGGTTGGGGTCTCACCTGCACTCTGCTGCTGGGCCAGGTACCCATCCTTTCCCCACACCCTCTTCACCCCCTCCAACTTCAGAGTGGTAGAGCTGAAATAACATTGGGATACTAACCTGGGTCTTCTACAAGATTATATCAAAGAACATGTCATCAGTCTGGTTTAAATTCCTCTGACAATCTACGGTAAATGTCGACATTCCTCAAGGCTCTGTTCTTGGACCAATACTGTTTTCATTATACACTGAGTCTAGGGCTGTTGCGGTGACCATTATGACCATCAGGTCATAATGGCCTGGTACTCAGGGCTCTACTGTCTCTCCATCAGGTCCTAATGACCTGGTACTCAGGGCTTTATTGTCTCTCCATCAGGTCCTAATGGCCTGGTACTCAGGGCTCTACTGTCCCTCCATCAGGTCCTAATGGCCTGGTACTCAGGGCTCTACTGTCCCTCCATCAGGTCATAATGGCCTGGTACTCAGGGCTCTATTGTCCCTCCATTAGGTCCTAATGGCCTGGTACTCAGGGCTCTATTGTCCCTTCCATGACATAAGTGGAAATGCAATAGAAAATCACATCTAAAACTTATCATTAAAACAGTTGGCCTATCTTACTGTTAAAACTCACCTCACTGTGATGATCAATTTGAAGAAAGAAGTTCAACAGCAGGTTGAAACAGTGTAAAACATGGTCATTGTGGATGTTGTTCCAAAGCCTAACAACAACTAAATGGACAGCGCTTTCTAAAGGTGATCGATTAACTCAAATCAACCATAACCATATTAGAGCCCGAGTCCAAATATTATGATTGTGCCTTTTATAACATAAATAGCCTAGCTATTATGACACAATACCATAAATAGACTAGCGCATATTACACAATACCATAAATAGCCTAGCGCATATAACACAATACCATAAATAGCCTAGCGCATATAGCACAATACCATAAATAGCCTAGCGCATATTACACAATACCATAAATAGCCAAGCGCATATAACACAATACCATAAATAGCCAAGCGCATATTACACAATACCATAAATAGCCTAGCGCATATTACACAATACCATAAATAGCCAAGCGCATATTACACAATACCATAAATAGCCAAGCGCATATAACACAATACCATAAATAGCCAAGCGCATATTACACAATACCATAAATAGCCTAGCGCATATTACACAATACCATAAATAGCCTAGCGCATATTACACAATACCATAAATAGCCTAGCGCATATTACACAATACCATAAATAGCCTAGCGCATATTACACAATACCATAAATAGCCTAGCGCATATTACACAATACCATAAATAGCCTAGCGCATATTACACAATACCATAAATAGCCTAGCGCATATTACACAATACAAGAAATAACCTAGCGCATATTACACAATAGCCTAGCTATTATTACACAATACAATAAATAGCCTAGCGCATATTACACAATACCATAAATAGCCTAGCGCATATTACACAATAGCCTAGCTATTATTACACAATACCATAAATAGCCTAGCGCATATTACACAAACCTGACTCAAGATGTCTTTGGTACTTAATTGGTTGAGCCTATACTCCAAAATTAAACAAATTGTAGAACGTATCTTGTACGTACATACAAAGCGATGCTGTTGGTTCTTTGATGGTGCAGGGCGGTTTACAGCGTTAGCCTACAATTAAAGTGAATTTCTGTACTTGATGTCGAATAGCCTCGTAAAATGAATTGTTTTTATAATTAAAAATTGGGTGACACCGTTACCTTTAGCTACAGAATACATCACCACCATACTTTTCAATCACCTCCTCTCCTTTCTAGTCCGCGCAGACGGGCTGTCAACAGTTTAGTGAGATAAAACGGTTGAGCATGTCGCGCTAGCGAGACCATCCTCTTCAAAAAGGGGGTTGGGTCGTGGAGTGAAATAAGGGTTTTATTGTATTTATTTCTCAGCTGCTCATATTAAGCACATGCTCCTCCTTAAACATGCTCCTCAGTTTTATTTTTAGTGAAATATGTTTTGTTTTTTTGCGAAAACATTTTACTATCGATGTTCTCGAACAGATTTCACTTGGTTTCTCAAAGTTAAGCAGGAATAAGGTTTGAGAGCCCATGGCATACAGAGTTTTGGGCGAAATATCACCTGTCGCGCTGGCGAGAGCATCCCCTTCAAAAAGGGGTTGGGTCGTGGAGTGAAATAAGAGTTTTATTGTATTTATTTCTCAGCTCATATTAAGCACATGCTCCTCCTTAAATGGCAGGGTAGCCTAGTGGTTAGAGCGTTGGACTAGTAACTGGAAGGTTGCGAGTTCAAACCCCCAAACTGGCAAGGTACAAATCTGTCGTTCTGCCCCTGAACAGGCAGTTAACCCACTGTTCCCAGGCCGTCATTGAAAATAAGAATTTGTTCTTAACTGACTTGCCTGGTTAAATAAAGGTTAAAAAAAAAAAAACAGGGTTGGAGAGCTCATGGCATACAGAGTTTGGGTGGAACATCACCTGTGGCACAGCGAAGGCATGCTCCTCAAACAGTGCTTGATGCATGGAGTGTAATCTTATATTGATTTCTCAGGCTGTTCATATGAAGTACACACGCTCCGCTATAAAACCGAAGTAGCCTACAAAACGGACCGGCGGGAACGAGCGAGGCCTCCATTCGTTATTCATGTTCATAAAGACGACATTGCTTTCCCCCCCTGTTCCTGTACATTTCATAAAATCGGCCATTCTAAAAATAGGAACTAATTTCACATACGGCAGCGTAGCCTAGTGGTTAGAGCGTAGAGGTGGCAGGGTAGCCTAGTGGTTAGAGTGTAGAGATGGCAGGGTAGCCTAGTGGTTAGAGTGTAGAGGTGGCAGGGTAGCCTAGTGGTTAGAGTGTAGAGATGGCAGGGTAGCCTAGTGGTTAGAGTGTAGAGATGGCAGGGTAGCCTAGTGGTTAGAGTGTAGAGGTGGCAGGGTAGCTTAGTGGTTAGAGTGTAGAGATGGCAGGGTAGCTTAGTGGTTAGAGTGTAGAGATGGCAGGGTAGCCTAGTGGTTAGAGTGTAGAGGTGGCAGGGTAGCTTAGTGGTTAGAGTGTAGAGGTGGCAGGGTAGCCTAGTGGTTAGAGTGTAGAGGTGGCAGGTAGCCTAGTGGTTAGAGTGTAGAGATGGCAGGGTAGCCTAGTGGTTAGAGTGTAGAGGTGGCAGGGTAGCTTAGTGGTTAGAGTGTAGAGGTGGCAGGGTAGCTTAGTGGTTAGAGTGTAGAGGTGGCAGGGTAGCCTAGTGGTTAGAGTGTAGAGGTGGCAGGGTAGCCTAGTGGTTAGAGTGTAGAGGTGGCCTAGTGGTTAGAGCGTTGGACTGGTAACCGGAAGGTTGCAAGTTCAAACCCCCGAGCTGACAAGGTACAAATCTGTCGTTCTGCCCCTGAACAAGGCAGTTAACCCACTGTTCCTAGGCCGTCATTGAAAATAAGAATTTGTTCTTAATGGCCTAGTTAAATAAAGGTAAAAATACAAGATTAAATTGAGAATAGTCTGACGGGTGTAAATATAATCACTTGATTGAGAGAAGAGGGTGTGCAGCCTGAGGTAAGGAAACAGAGAGCTTCTTTTTTACTACTTTAACAAATCATCAATATTCTATAGTCAAGAACTGCAACGCTGCTGGGGTTTTTCACGCTCAACAGTTTTCCGTGTGTATCAAGAATGGGTCACCAACCAGAGGACATCCAGCCAACTTGACACAACTGTGGGAAGCACTGGAGTCCACATGGGCCACTATCCCAGTGGCTTTCAACATCTTGTAGAGTTCATGACCCCCGACCAATTGAGGCTGTTCAGAGAGCAAAAGGTGGTGCAACACTATATTAGGAAGGTGGTGTTCCTAATATTTTGTAGACTCAGTGTATAAGCTACTTATTGGTTCAACTAACATGGAATACTAATATAACCCAAAGCCCCAAAGGTGAGTTACTCCATCTGAGCTATACACTGACAACCATAGAGACTTGTGTTTTTTTTTGCATAGTTGAAGCCAAATTCAGTTGTCTTATTTCATCATCATTAGTGGACACTGTGAGAGTGATGAGAACATACCCTTCTTGGTGAGATAGCTCAGTGCTGTTTCCAGACAGGCCTGAGCTCATGGAGAGCAGAGTAGGAGACCGTCTGTCTGTGATGCTGCAGGACGACAGACTGACCGGCAGGGACAGACCATAGGGCTCCAGGCTCAGAGCTGAGAAAGAGATGGGAAGACACTTTATGTATCCTCAAGAGTAGTCATTTGTCATACAGCAGCCAGTGTTACCAGCAGCCAGAGTTACCAGAGGCCAGAGTTACCAGCAGCCAGAGTTACCAGCAGCCAGAGTTACCAGCAGCCAGTGTTACCAGCAGCCAGTGTTACCAGCAGCCAGTGTTACCAGCAGCCAGTGTTACCAGCAGCCAGTGTTACCAGCAGCCAGTGTTACCAGCAGCCAGAGTTACCAGCAGCCAGAGTTACCAGCAGCCAGAGTTACCAGCAGCCAGTGTTACCAGCAGCCAGTGTTACCAGCAGCCAGAGTTACCAGCAGCCAGAGTTACCAGCAGCCAGTGTTACCAGCAGCCAGTGTTACCAGCAGCCAGTGTTACCAGCAGCCAGTGTTACCAGCAGCCAGAGTTACCAGCAGCCAGTGTTACCAGCAGCCAGTGTTACCAGCAGCCAGTGTTACCAGCAGCCAGAGTTACCAGAGGCCAGAGTTACCAGCAGCCAGAGTTACCTGCAGCCAGAGTTACCAGCAGCCAGAGTTACCAGCAGCCAGAGTTACCAGCAGCCAGAGTTACCAGCAGCCAGTCACAGTCAGCCAGTCACAGTCAGCCAGTCACAGTCAGCCAGTCACAGTCAGCCAGTCACAGTCAGCCAGTCACAGTCAGCCAGCTATTTTACCAACATGTGATCACAGGAAGTGATTATAAAAATTATAAATAATTACAAATTTTTCATAGTAAAACAACAAAAGTGGAGGATGTCAACTTGTTACCTTTCTCCTGGACCAGGTCCTCCTGCCTCTGATGAGGAGATTTGTAAGGAGCTGCCCCAGCAGCCAACGCCTCAGACACATAGCCATCCAGGAAGGACAGGGACGAGTCTACCTGAGGAATGAAACAACACCACAGCCAACTCAGACAGGAAATGATTAGATCAACTGCAAATATTAAAGTAGTTCAATACTTTGGGATGTCTGCTCTTGGCCAGAGAGATAACCAGGTTGAACAAAGCTTAAATAAAGAGCATAAACATTTTGTTTTATAGAGCCAATGACGTTCCGTGGGGTAGCAGTGCAAGTTTTGCCAATAGATGGCGGTGTACCTCCAGGCTTTCTAGCCTGCCGTCGGCTGGCAGTACCCTGGCTCGGAGCTTTGTATCCTGGCTAAGGATCATCAGTTCCTGGGCCTTTTGCCGGAGCACCGTATTCAGGGACCCAGAGTACCTGCATTTACATCAAATTACAGAGTGACTTAGTCTGTGCATTCATCTAAAGCAGGTCAAAAACGCATATCACATTACAAGACTCTTCTGACATCTTCAGAAGATCCACTACGAGCAAAACCAGCTAGTGAGAAGTGTGAGCATAGGAAATAAGCCTGAAATTCAGCCCGGTTTTGTGCTAACAACCCACTCTGTGTCATATATTTATTTTTTTTACCTTTATTTTACAAGGCAAGTCAGTTAAGAAAAAATTCTTATTTCCAATGACGGCCTAGGAACAGTGGGTTAACTGCCTGTTCATGGGCAGAACGACAGATTTGTACCTTGTCAGCTCGGGGATTCGAACTTGCAATCTTTCGATCACTAGGCTACCCTGCCGCCCCATATAGAGGTGGCAGGTAGCCTAGAAATTAGAGCGTTGGGCCAGTAACCGAAAGGTCCTTGGTTCGAATCCCTGAGCCGACAAGGTAAAACAAAAAAACATGCCGATGTGCCCTTGAGCAAGGCACGTGATCCTAATTGCACCTGTAAGTCGCTCTGGATAAGAGAGTCTGCTAAATGACTCACTACTGTAAGTAACTCTGGATAAGAGAGTCTGCTAAATGACTCACTACTGTAAGTGGCTCTGGATAAGAGAGTCTGCTAAATGACTCACTACTGTAAGTGACTCTGGATAAGAGAGTCTGCTAAATGACTCACTACTGTAAGTGACTCTGGATAAGAGAGTCTGCTAAATGACTCACTACTGTAAGTGGCTCTGGATAAGAGAGTCTGCTAAATGACTCACTACTGTAAGTGGCTCTGGATAAGAGAGTCTGCTAAATGACTCACTACTGTAAGTGACTCTGGATAAGAGAGTCTGCTAAATGACTCACTACTGTAAGTGACTCTGGATAAGAGAGTCTGCTAAATGACTCACTACTGTAAGTGGCTCTGGATAAGAGAGTCTGCTAAATGACTCACTACTGTAAGTGACTCTGGATAAGAGAGTCTGCTAAATGACTCACTACTGTAAGTGACTCTGGATAAGAGAGTCTGCTAAATGACTCACTACTGTAAGTGACTCTGGATAAGAGAGTCTGCTAAATGACTCACTACTGTAAGTAACTCTGGATAAGAGAGTCTGCTAAATGACTCACTACTGTAAGTGACTCTGGATAAGAGAGTCTGCTAAATGACTCACTACTGTAAGTGACTCTGGATAAGAGAGTCTGCTAAATGACTCACTACTGTAAGTGGCTCTGGATAAGAGAGTCTGCTCAAATCTCAAATGACTCAAATCTCAAAATGTGACACCGAGTGGAATGTTAGTCCAAACAGACCGAGTGGAATGTTAGCCCAAACAGGCCGAGTGGAATGTCACCCCAAACAGGCCGAGTGGAATGTCAGCCCAAACAGGCCGAGTGGAATGTTAGCCCAAACAGGCCGAGTGGAATGTTAGCCCAAACAGGCCGAGTGGAATGTTAGCCCAAACAGACCGAGTGGAATGTTAGCCCAAACAGGCCGAGTGGAATGTTAGCCCAAACAGGCCGAGTGGAATGTTAGCCCAAACAGGCCGAGTGGAATGTTAGCCCAAACAGGCCGAGTGGAATGTTAGCCCAAACAGGCCGAGTGGAATGTTAGCCCAAACAGGCCGAGTGGAATGTTAGCCCAAACAGACTGTGGGACACAGAGAAGACAAGTACCTCTCACACACATCCCTGGCCAGGGCCACAGACACTGGGCTGGAGCACAGCTTGGTCATGGCCCCCAGTACCCAGCTCCTGGTCTCAGTGGAGGTGTGTCTCTGGTCCAGTAGTCTGGCCAGCAGTCTCATCACACTGCCCGGGTCAGATTCCTCCTCTCTCAGGTAGGAATACTCACCCAGCACCTACAGTAGGTGGGAGAAGAAGAAGAAGGGACCAGGGAAAATCACAGAGGTGATCAGGAAGTTACATTTCTGTGGTTTGGGGTAAGTCTATTTGAATGTTGATATCAGAAAGTAGGAATTCATTATTCATCAGGAATAAATCACAACCCTGCTTCATTTAAGAAACAATCTAAATAAAATTGCTCTTTAAAATGTCATCCATTGAAACTGGAAACAAGAGGTAAATCGTTTTAGCAGTATCCAGGATACTGACCCAGCTGATGACCTGTAGGAAGCGTTGGGGCAGCTTGGCCGTCTCCCCCTGTAGTAAGGACACGTAGGAGTCCACAGCAAATAGCCTCAGCTGCCTGTCCTCCACATTATCAACACCTGGAGCAGCAGAGGCAGGCATTAACACCTGGGATCAATTACGCCATGTAAACCATGGATGGGGTCAATTCCATTCAATTAAGGCCATTTGGGAAGTAAAACTCACATTTTAATTCTAATTTCCCTACATTTTTTTTTATGTGAAAAACGTAAATGTCAAGTTTGCTTCCTGAATTGAAATGGACAAGACCTCAACCTGACATAAATGGAATTAAATGTCAATCACTTTAGTACCACCGGAAACCACAACGAACCAGGTTCAGCGGGTCCAGTGGTTTATGTACCTTCAGCCAGTAGTCTCAGGAAGTTGTTAGGGATGTCAGGCTGCATCACGTCTCCCCCCCAGAGAGAACACAGAGGTCATAGTCTGGATGAACCAGACGTTGTCTGGGGCATACGTAGAGTGTTTATAGGAACAACAGACCATTGGGATTGGGGTCATGAATAAAAGAGCAACAACAGAACAGATACAAACTGGCCTCTACGAGTGGCGCAGTGCTTGAGACGTCACTACAGCCTGCGGTTCAATCCCAGGAGGAGGAGGGAACGGTGTTCCCTCTAACAAATTGGGGAGGCTGGATTCCGGGTTAAGTGAGAGGGTGTTAAGAAGCGCAGCTTGAGGGTTATGTTTTTGGATGACGCATGACTCGACCTTCGCCCCTCCCGTGCCCGGTGAGATGAAACAAGATCGCAATTGGATATCATGAAATTGGGGAGAAAAATGGGGTAAAATTACAACAACAAAAAAAAGAACAGACACAAAACTGTCTGTCCCATTAACATCATAGTCTCAGGTCCAGCAGTTCTGGGTTTCTCCAGATCTCACTGATACACTTGTTAGCCAGGCCTGCAATCAACAGAGAGAAACCCAACAGCAATATCATGAACGCCTTTGATTGTAGCTCCTAGCTCGTTCTAAGTAAACCCATTTCCATAGCATGATGTTCCCACGGTCAAGACTCAATAAGGAAAGGATATTTTTCAGCTAGTTCTGCTACTTTCCCCACGAGGTCTATAGTGCTGTAGTCGTCACTGGTCAGCCTGAGGAACTCAAGCATCTTCTCGACGATCACTGTAACGTTCTGGGCATTGGTGATCCGGAAGAGTAACTCTAGTGTCTGTTGGGGAGAGGAGGGGCATACTGATTGACACGTCAAGAAGGGTTGTCAAATTCTGGAAACGTTACCAAAGTTCCCAGGTTTTTTTTCTCCCCCAAAAAATCCCAGTAGGAGGATTCCAAGTTCACTCACTACTTATTCCGGGAATCCTCCAACTGAGATCTATTGAAAACCTTGGAACTTTGGGGAAAAACGTTTGGAATTTTGCAACCCCACCTATGAGTACAGTAAATGTCAAAGCCCTGCCACACCATGGCATCTCCTGCCTCACTCACCTCGCGCTTAATGATGATGTCAGAGTGGTCCAGACACTATGACGACGGACCTCGCGCTTAAAGATGATGTCAGAATGGTCCAGACACTATGATGACTCACCTTGAGCTTAATGATGTCAGAGTGGTCCATACACCATGACTGACCTCGCACTTAATGATGATGTCAGAGTGGTCCAGAAACCATGATGACTCACCTCGCGCTTAATGATGACGTCAGAGTGGTCCAGACACTCTATGATGGTCATCTGGTGAGGCAGGGCCAGGTTAGCATCCTGCTGCACCACGTACGTCAGAGCCTTCAGACCTGAGATCACACACACACACACATTATTCACCATAGGAGTGTCCAGCAGGCAAGTTCTTTCAATTACGTCAATACAACTGAAGTACAATAGAGTTGTGGTTTGTAAACTGGTTTTAATGGATGTCCTATGATCACTATTAACATCATGTAAAAAAAAAGTAAAAAAAAAAAGATTAGGCCCAACTTCTGACCACACTGAACAGGGTAGGATCTTACCCAGATATTTGAGGTTGATCTTAGGCGATAGGACAAAGTTCCCGATACATTCTGCTGCTTTCTCCAACAGTTGTGACTTTGGATGAACTGTATAGATGGTCTTCACACACTCAAATAAAATGGCTGAAAAATAACAAGGAAGTAGGAAGTTAAACCCAAAGAATGGGGGGGGGGTGCAACAATGTCTGTGCAGATGTGTTCTGACAACTCGTAGAGGACACCTTAAGTAATACCGTACCGTAAGTAATGTTGTGATTCATCTCTGCTCTTCTTAACGACTCCTCCAGTACATCATACATCATCTCACTAGTGCTGTAAAAACCCAGAGGAACATCTTAGTTACAAAACGGAGTTGCCCTTCTGAGTCTACAACAAACTCTCACCTAAATAGACAACGATTATAGGGACAGGGTCTCCCAGACAACAGCTGAACTAAAAAGCTTAATGGACAATCTCCATACCAAGTGCTTCTAATTCCAGGGCTAACAGGCCCAGAGTTCTACTCAATCAGGTGACACCAGAATGTGAAGGGGGAGGTGTGGACGGAAACACATCTAGAATGATATGCTATATTACTGTACCCCTGGTCTTCCTTCCCAGGTAGGCCAGTATCCTGAGCAGCTGTATCTGAAGCCAGGGAGCAGGAACACTGTGGTAGTTGAAGTCCAGGGGGAGTTTACCTCCAACCACCTGCCTCAGGATGGTCACCATGCTCCCGGTCAGATCCTTATAACTCTCTGGGTTCTCCTGGAGATATTGGGGAAACAGCAAGTTGCTTATAGTCTTATAGGATACCACATTGGCTAGTGTAGTCTGTACTTACGTGGCACAACTAAAAACAAAATGTTTGTGATTTATGTAATCAATGTGAAAATGAATTGGTAGAACAATTCCACTGTTAGTCTATTTGATTACCCAAGTTTTTAGTTTTTAAATTTAACTAGGCAAGTCAGTTAAGAACATGTAAGAACACATTCTTATTTACAAATCACAGCCTACCCGACCAAACCCGCTGGGCCAATTGTGCGCAGCCCTATGGGACTCCCAATCACAGCCAGATGTGATACAGCCCGGATTCAAACCAGGGACTGTAGTGATGACCTCTTGCACTGAGATGCAGTGCCTTAGACCGTTGCGCCACTCGGGAGCCTAGTTATCTCAAGTCTTTTTTTCTCCCCAGTGATATGGATGAAGAAATGATGCCATTATGACAGGAAGTACCTTGATGAGCTGTCGGTAGATGTGTAGAGAGGCTGTCATGACTCCGGGGTCTTTGTCACACAGGGCCTTCCTAAACTTGCTGTGGATATGTTGCACCTGGTTAGGTGCGATCAGGTAGAACTTGTACAGAGCCAGGACTGCTTTCCTCCGGATGATCTCCCTGTGGACAGATAAGTTGGTCCTAATTGCTCTGAGCACTGTGAAACTGCACTTACCCTACCGCCTATTTGATTGTAAATATCCTTTGCTATTTATTTAACATTTTTAGATGTGTGATGTTTTATGACCTGCTGCAAGATGTATTGCCTCTCTGAGGACATTAAGTTTCAGGATCCACCCCCCCCCCCCCCCCCAAAAAAAAGGTTTCTGAAAATGGGTAAATGGCCCTACATCGGAGCGTTGTCATAACACAAAGCAACAGATATGTTGTGGGTTCAATGCCTACCGAGATTACACACCAAACGAATGACTCACTCACCTGCACTTTAAGTCACATTTGCCCATAAAGTGAGATTGAGAAAAGTATAAGGATCTGTATGTAATATTCAAGTCCTTACTTTGGATGCGTAAGTTTCTCCTCCACCACTGGCAGAATGGTAGGTATCATATCTTTGGGAAACATCTGACTGACGACAGTTAGAGCCATGCACACCTCGATCAGGTTGGTACTCTGCAGATCCTGTCAAAATAACAACACCACCAAGTCTATAAAACAACAACAGCAACGTCTTGCAATATTCATTCAACTACTGCATGTGGAAACCCAAGGACAACAAAATCAGGGTTGAAAATGCACCTTTAGGACTGTGTTCACCAGGAGTAGCAGAAACTCATCGGTTTCATTAAGGAACAAGGATACAGCGAGGTAACCTGGAGACACAGATTAAATCAACAGAACTATTGGACAAATTAGGGAAAAAAATTAAATCGTTTGAATTTCAATCAAATGTGTTACAGTAAAGCGAGGCTTTCTGAATCGTTACCAAATCAAAATGATAATTCCAGGAGAATATATCATACCGATTATTTATATAAATATCATATGAACACATAACATCCTATGAATATGTACAGTACCAGTAAAAGGTTTGGACACACCTACTCATTCAAGGGGCTTTTCTTTATTTTTTACAATTTTCTACATTGTAGAATAGTGAAGACGTTAAAACTATGAAATAACACACACGGAATCATGTAGTAACCAAAAAAGTGTTAAACAAATCAGAATATATTTTATATTTTATTTTCTTCAAAGTAGCCACCCTTTGCCTTAAACGACAGATTTGCACACTCTTGGCATTCTCTCAACCAGCTTCATGAGGTAGTCACCTGGAATGCATTTCAATTAACACGTGTGCCATTTCCAAAGTTAATTTGTGGAATTTCTTTCCTTCTTAATGCGTTTGAGCCAATCAGTTGTGTGGTGACAAGGTAAGGGTGGTATGCAGAAGATAGCCCTATTTGGTAAACAACCAAGTCCATATTTTGACAAGAACAGTTCAGATAAGCAAAGAGAAACAACAGCAGCCAACACATGCTCAGCATATGTGGGAACTCCTTCAAGACTGTTGGAAAAGCATTTAAGGTGAAGCTGGTTGAGAGAATGCCAAGAGTGTGCAAAGCTGTCGTTTAAGGCAAAGGGTGGCTACTTTGAATAATCTTAAATATAAAATATATTAAGATTTGTTTAACACTTTTTTGGTTACTACATGATTCCATATGTGTTATGTCATAGGTTTGATGTCTTCACTATTACTCTACAATGTAGAAAATAGTAAAAATAAAGAAAAACCCTTGAATAAGTCAGCGTGTCCAAACTTTTGACTGGTACTGTATGTCTATGGAACGCACCCATCCTCTGAATGTGTATGGAACGTACCCATCCTATGAATGTGTATGTGTATGGAACGCACCCATCCTATGAATGTGTATGTGTATGGAACGCACCCATCCTATGACTGTGTATGTGTATGGAACGCACCCATCCTATGACTGTGTATGTGTATGGAACGCACCCATCCTATGACTGTGTATGTGTATGGAACGCACCCATCCTATGAATGTGTATGTGTATGGAACGTACCCATCCTCTGAATGTGTATGTCTATGGAACGCACCCATCCTCTGAATGTGTATGTCTATGGAACGCACCCATCCTCTGAATGTGTATGGAACGCACCCATCCTATGAATGTGTATGTGTATGGAACGCACCCATCCTATGAATGTGTATGTGTATGGAACGCACCCATCCTATGAATGTGTATGTGTATGGAACGCACCCATCCTATGAATGTGTATGTGTATGGAACGCACCCATCCTATGAATGTGTATGTGTATGGAACGCACCCATCCTATGAATGTGTATGTGTATGGAACGCACCCATCCTATGAATGTGTATGTGTATGGAACGCACCCATCCTATGAATGTGTATGTGTATGGAACGCACCCATCCTATGAATGTGTATGTGTATGGAACGCACCCATCCTATGAATGTGTATGTGTATGGAACGCACCCATCCTATGAATGTGTATGTGTATGGAACGCACCCATCCTATGACTGTGTATGTGTATGGAACGCACCCATCCTATGACTGTGTATGTGTATGGAACGCACCCATCCTATGAATGTGTATGTGTATGGAACGTACCCATCCTATGAATGTGTATGTGTATGGAACGCACCCATCCTCTGAATGTGTATGGAACGCACCCATCCTATGAATGTGTATGGAACGCACCCATCCTATGAATGTGTATGTGTATGGAACGCACCCATCCTATGAATGTGTATGTGTATGGAACGCACCCATCCTATGAATGTGTATGTGTATGGAACGCACCCATCCTGTGTATGTGTATGGAACGCACCCATCCTATGAATGTGTATGTGTATGGAACGCACCCATCCTATGAATGTGTATGTGTATGGAACGCACCCATCCTATGACTGTGTATGTGTATGGAACGCACCCATCCTATGACTGTGTATGTGTATGGAACGCACCCATCCTATGAATGTGTATGTGTATGGAACGTACCCATCCTATGAATGTGTATGTGTATGGAACGTACCCATCCTATGAATGTGTATGTGTATGGAACGTACCCATCCTATGAATGTGTATGTGTATGGAACGCACCCATCCTATGAATGTGTATGTGTATGGAACGTACCCATCCTATGAATGTGTGTATGGAACGCACCCATCCTATGACTGTGTATGTGTATGGAACGCACCCATCCTATGAATGTGTATGGAACGCACCCATCCTATGAATGTGTATGTCTATGGAACGTACCCATCCTATGAATGTGTATGGAACGCACCCATCCTATAAATGTGTATGTGTATGGAACGCACCCATCCTATGAATGTGTATGTGTATGGAATGTACCCATCCTATGAATGTGTATGGAACGTACCCATCCTATGAATGTGTATGTGTATGGAACGCACCCATCCTCTGAATGTGTGTGTGTATGGAACGTACCCATCCTATGAATGTGTATGTGTATGGAACGTACCCACTCTCTTCTCCAGGACACTGCCCTGCTGGGCCAGCTTGATGGCGTGAATGTAACTGAAGGACGCCTGGTAACCCAGCATCTCACAGTAGATGGCTCTCACCATTATTTCCTTCATCTGACGCTGAAATTACATTATTATACGTCAACGTTACTTCACGTGGCAACCATTCGACTGAGAAGAATGTCCAAATATTCAACACAAGTGTTAAAATACCGTGTTTTGGTTCCCCTCTGGTGCAATTATTAAGAAAGCCATTGCCAGGGTAACACATTCCACATATAATACAAGTAAACACATCTATAAAATCTGCCTCAGTGATGACAGATTCATGTCGCTAAAAACAAAGGGAGTGCCAGCGTGATTCGATTTTTTTTTTTTTTACGGACACATTGCAATGCCTCTCTCTCTCTTTGTGTTGCTCTGTGTGAAGGGAAGACGAAGTGAGACTTACCATGGTGGTGTTGGGAGACGCTACCTGCTCCTTGATTGACTCCAGTTCCTTTTTAATAAGTTTTTCCTCCTCCTGGAAATAAAGACAAGGGGAATGTTTGTAAAGAGTTGAGGGTCAGGTGTAGTGGGGCCTGCATGGGCTCTGGTCTTTGTTTGCTCTTTTCCATATTATCTCTGATAAGATACACAGGAAAGGGCTGGAAAAAATAGCCCATATTAATATATGCATCCTTAGAAATAAGGTTTATGAAATCAATAACTTGCTAACATCAAATAACATTCATATATTAGCCATGTCTGAGACTCACTTAGATAATTCATTTGATGATACAGCAGTAGCAATACAAGGATATAACATCTATAGAAGAGACAGAAATGCTTATGGGTGAGGTGTTGCTGTATATATTCAGAGCCACATCCCTGTAATGCTTAGAGAAGATCTTATGTCAAGTGTTATTGAAATGTTGTGGTTGCAGGTTCACTTGGCACTTCTAAAGCCTTTTATTTTGTGGTGTTGCTATAGGCCACCAAGTGCTAACAGTCAGTATCTAAATAATGTGTGAAATGCTTGACAGTGTATGTGATGTGAACAGATAGGTCTACTTTCTTGGGGACCTGAATATTGTCTGGTTTTCATCCAGAGGAATCTTCTCACTGTAACCAGTGCCTGTAATCTGGTTCAGGTTATTAATCAACCTACCAGGGTGTTTACAAACACTACAGGAATATAATCGTCCACATTTTTACTAATACAGTAGAACCTTTTTTCTAAAGCTGTATCCGTACCCATTGGATGCAGTGATCACAATATAGTGACCATATCCAGGAAAGAAAAAGTTCCAAAAGCTGGCCTTAAAATAATGTATAAGAGATCACACAATAGATTTTGCTGTGACTCTTATGTGGATGATGTTAAAAATATTTGTTGGGCTGATGTGATTAATGAGGAGCTTCCAGATGCTGCACTTGATGAATTTATGGATTTTCTTCTTCCAATTATTGATAAACATGAACCTGTTAAGAAACTGACTGTTAGAACTGTTAAGGCTCCATGGATTGATGAGGAATGTAAAAACTGTATGGTTGAAAGAGATGGGGCAAAAGGAGTGGCTAATACGTCTGGCTGAACATCTGACTGGCTGACTTACTGCAAATTCAGAAATGATGTGACTAAACTCAACAAAAAGAATAAACTTTATTATGAAGCAAAGATCAATGATATAAAGATTGATGGAAAAAGACTTGAGTACTTTAAATGAAAGACAAATTCAACTCCATCTTTTGTCGAATCAGATGGCTTACTCATCACAATGATGTTGACAATTATTTTAATTATTACTTCATTGGCAAAGTGGGCAAACTTAGGCAGGAAATACCAACAACAATGAACAGTGAGTCATCGTACTCCAGCATTAAACACAATTATGAAAGAAAAGCATTCCAAGTTTGAATTTTGTAAAGTTAGTGTGAGAGGTGGAAAATGTATCGTTATCAATCAATAATGACAAACCTCCTGGCATTGACAACTTAGATGGAAAGCTACTGAGGATGGTAGCTGAGTCTAAAGCCACTCCTATCTGTCATATCTTTAATCTGAGCCTAGAGGAAAGTCTTTGTCCTCAGGCCTGGAGGGAATCTAAAGTCATTCCTTTACCCAAGAGTGGTAAAGCTGCCTTTACTGTTTCTAACAGCAGACCTATCTAGAAGAAAAAGAAATGCACACCTATTAAGACGAGGTGCTGGCTAGCGGAGTAGAAACTTGAAAATAAAAATACAAGAGAGCCGCACACTCTAGGAGCTCAGATGCAAAAAATGTAATACCAACGTTTCGACAGCCAAGCCGTCTTCATCAGGGCACCCTGATACCCTGATGAAGACGGCTTGGCAGTCGAAACGTTGGTATTAAATTTTTGCACCTGAGCTCCTAGAGTGTGCGGCTCTCTTTTATTTTTATTTCTAACAGCAGACCTATCATCTTGCTGCCAGCTCATTTAAATATGTATTTTTTATTTTTATTTTACCTTTATTTAACTAGGTAAGTCAGTTAAGAACAAATTCTTATTTTCAATGACGGCCTAGGAACAGTGGGTTAACTGCCTGTTCAGGGGCAGAACAACAGATTTGTACCTTGTCAGCTCGGGGATTTGAACATGAAACCTTTCGGTTACTAGTCCAACGCTCTAACAACTAGGCTACCCTGTCTCCCCTCTTAGCAAACTGTTGGAAAAAATTGTGTGTTGACCAAATTCAATGCTATTTCTGTAAACAAATTAATAGACATTCTGAGAAGGGCACTCAACATGTACTGCACTGGCACAAATGACTGATGATTGGTTGAAAGAAATTGATAAAAAGATTGTGGGAGCTGTACCGATTTCATTGCAGGCTTTGATATTACTGACCATAACCTGTTGTTGAGAAAATTTCAACCTCTGCCATATTGTGAATTCAGAGCTATCTAATAGAACTCAAAGGGTTCTCTTTAATGGAAGCTTCTCTAATGTCAAACATGTAAAGTCTGGTGTACCGCAGGGCAGCTCTCTAGGCGTTCTACTCTTTTCTATTTTTCCAATTACCTGCCGCTGGCATTAAACAAAGCATGTGTGTCCATGTATGCTGATGATTCAACCACAGGTAATGAAGTCACTGAAACCCTTAACAAATAGTTGCATTCTGTTTTGGAATGGGTGGCCAGTAATAAACTGGTCCTGAACATCTCTAAAACTAAGAGCATTGTATTTAGTACAAATCATTCCTTAAAAGTGCTAGACCTCAGCTGAATCTGGTAATGAACGGTGTGGCTGTTGAACAAGTTGAGGAGACTAAATGACCTTAGATTGTAAACTGTCATGGTCAAAACATATAGAGTCAATGGTTGTAGAGACGGGGAGAGGTTTGTCTGTAATAAAGAAATTATCTGCTTTTTTGACACCACACTCCACAAAGCAAGTCCTGCAGGTTCTAGTTTTATCGTCTCTTGATTATTGTCCAGTCATATGGTCAAGTGCTGCAAAGACGTGTTTGTGTAACTGACTGACACACAATGTGTTTAATATAAATTTTAAAGTATTTTGTCTGCAATGTCTTTTTCGTTGTGTCAGACCACTGTATTAGCGTCAGCTAAAGTGAGGATCCTAATAAATCAACATCAATTAGTCTCGCAGTCTCAAGCATAGGCTTGACGTTGAATAGAATTTGGGGGATCCGTGGACACTAGTAAATAATTACAGTTTTGTTTCAGAGAGGTTAATTGTGGCTAGACAGGTAGCTGTGGGCACTAGTTAATACACCACCAATTGTAGCGAAAGTGTACAGATAGCTAGCCACCTAATTTGAGCTATGCTACTGCTGTCAGCATCGATGCTGACCATAATGTGTAAGACAACTGGCCAGAGAGCTGGCTAAGGTACTCACATGTTTGGATGTCAATTCGGTGATTCCTTTGATCAGATTCCCTAATTTGGAGGAGGGAGAAAGTTTCCCAGCTCCTGCCTGCGAGTCTAGCGAAAGGAGGCTCGGGAGAGCAGACAGAGTCTTCTCGACAACATCACTCATGGCGACGCTCAAAGCAGGCCGCAAACAGCTAGCTTCTTGCTCGTAAAGTACACCTAGTGAATCATTTGCGCATAACACTGATATCGTCTTTAAAAAATAATGCACACCTGCTTATCTACAGTTGAAACTAGCATTCATGTTTTGTTTTTTTAACGTAACGTTAGCTAGCTCCAGTCAGCCATTGTTTTGATTCAGCAAGTTCCGTTTGGTGATGTCACGTCCGGTCTTTTCTACAAAATTTGATTGGAGTCGACCGAAGCGCCAATAACCGCCTACCTTCAGTAAATGGCAAGTTCGAGTGCATCAGTTTGGTCAAGTTTGTGACCATCGTTGTTCACTGCTTTTCAAATTGTGTTGAATTGTGGTGATAAAAAATTGTCCGACTTGCATGTCACCCCCCCCCTTAAATGATTTAGATGCACTATTGTAAAGTGGCTGTTCCACTGGATGTCAGAAGGTGAATTCACCAATTTGTAAGTCTCTCTGGATAAGAGCGTCTGCTAAATGACTTAAATGTAATGTAAAATGTAAATGTCGACTCCATGAACTTACAAAAATCATGTAATCAAAGGTCATAAAGGTTTTACTGCAGTCACTGCAAATTTGCAGTTGCTCTTGGGGGTGGCAGGTAGCCTGGCGGGGTAGGAGCATTGGGCCAGTAACTGAAAGGTTGCTGGATTGAATCCCATAGCTGACAAGGTAAAACATATTTTGTTCTGCCCCCTGAGCAAGGCAGTTAAGCCACTGTTCCCTGGGCGTTGATGTCGTGGATGTCGATTACAGCAGCCCCCCCCGCGCGATCACAGCAACCCCCTCGATCACAGCACCCCTCTGATTCAGAAGGGTTGGGTAAAATGCAGAGAAGACACCTTTCAGTTGAAGGCATTCAGTTGTACAACTGATTAGGTATCCCTTTCACCAACTTCATCCTGCAGACATCGACGAGGCCACAGTGGAGAGTGTTAAAATCTTCAAGTTCCTCGGACCAGCACATCACTGACAGCTTGCAATGTTCCCTTCACACAGACAGCATGGTGAAGAAGACGCAATAGCACCTCTTCGACCTCAGGAGGCTGAAGCAATTTGGCTTGGCCTCCCGACCCACGGGCTGTTCACCCCGCTACCATCTAGAAGGTGGAGACATCAAAGCTGGGAGACTGAGAAACAACTTCTATATCCAGGCCATTAGACTGACAGTAGTCCCCACTAGCCAGCCTCGTCCCAGTACCCTACCCTGCACCTAAGAGACTGCTGCCCTATGTACATAGAGTCATTGAACATTGGACACTTTAATGGGGCGGCAGTGTAGCCTAGTGGTTAGAGCGTTGGACTAGTAACCGAAAGGTTGCAAGTTCAAATCCCCAAGCTGACAAGGTTCTGTCGATCTGCCCCTGAAAAGGCAGTTAACCCACTGTTCCTAGGCCGTCATTGGAAATAAGAATTTGTTCTTAACTGACTTGCCTAGTAAAATAAAGGCTAATAAAATAAATAACTTCTACACATTGTTTCACCCACTTTATACAGTGCATTCGGGAAAGTATTCAGACCCCTTGACTGTTTTCACATTTTGCCTTTCTCTAAAATGGATTAAATAAAACATGTTCCTCATCAATCTACACACAACGCCCCATAAGGGCAAAGCAAAAATAGGTTTTTAGAATTTTTAGCAAATTTCTTAAAAATAAAATAAACAGGAAATACCTTATTTACATAAGTATTCAGACCCTTTGCTATGAGACTCGAAATTGAGCTCAGGTGCATCCTGTTTCCTTTGATAATCCTTGAGATGTTTCTACAACTTGATTGGAGTCCACCTGTGGTAAATTCAATTGATTGGACATGATTTGGAAAGGCACCCAACTGTGTATATAAGGTCCCACAGTTGACAGTTCATGTCAGAGACGAAAGAGCCTTGGAAGTAATGGTGGAAGTTTTGTGCAATTCTCTCGGTGTGAGGACTGTTGGTGAGAATGAGTGGACGATGGTGAAGAAAAATTGAGTAAAAAAGGGGTAAGATTGGAAATGAACAGAAGTTTATGGTTGGAGTGCGATTCATAGGCAAGGATGTTTGTTTTTTGGATGACCCCTTTGCAGTCTCGAAGATGGTGAAGGATGAATTGGGTAAAGTGTATTCGGTCGGAGTGACCAGGAGAGGTATGATGTTGTGTGTCGAAAGCGCAACAGGAGAAAGCTCTGTGGCTCTACAAAATGTTGACGTATGATGTGGAAAGCTATGATTTTCAGAGTAGGGCACCGGTTAAATGTGTCATCGCTGGTGTCTCATTGGTCACAGGCTGTGGTTAAATGTGTCATCTCTGGTGTTTCGTTGGACACAGGCTGTGGTTAAATGTGTCATCTCTGGTGTCTCGTTGGTCACAGGCTGTGGTTAAATGTGTCATCTCTGGTATCTCGGACACATAGGCTGTGGTTAAATGTGTCATCTCTGGTGTCTCATTGGACAAAGAGACTGTGGTTAAATGTGTCATCTCTGGTGTCTCGTTGGTCACAGGCTGTGGTTAAATGTGTCATCTCTGGTGTCTCGTTGGACAAAGAGACTGTGGTTAAATGAGTCATCTCTGGTGTCTCGGACACATAGGCTGTGGTTAAATGTGTCATCTCTGGTGTCTCGTTGGACAAAGAGACTGTGGTTAAATGTGCCATCTATGTGGTTTAGGGATATCGTTCCAGGAGTGGTAAATGCACGTCGCTTGAATTGAATGATGGACGGAAAGAAGGAGCAAAGCCTATCGGTTTTACTGTTTGATGAAGTGGTTCTCCTGTCTTATGTAAAACTTGGGTATGTGAGATATGAGGTGAGACCATATATGTACAGAAGCCGCTGCAGAGTTACAATTGTAAAAAGTTTGGACACGTGGCAAGTGTTTGTCGAAGGAATAAATATGTGGTAGTTGAAGAGTCGGATGAAGCATGTTGCTGTAATGGTGATGGGAATCACGTTCCCGAGATCCCTGTAAGGATGAAGGAGGTGTAGTAGCTGGGATCAGGGCTATCCAGCAGGTCTCCTATGTGGAACACAGGAGGTTGGTGGCAGCTAAATTGGGGAAAACGGGCTCAAGGTAATGACTGGAGCGTCATTAGTGGAATGGTATTAAATACATCAAACACATGGTTTCCATGGTTTCCAGGTGTTTGATGCCATTCCATTTGCTCCGTTCCAGACATTATCATGAGCCGTCCTCGCCTCCTGTGATGTAGAGGCAGTGAAAATATCTGAAGGAGTAAGTAGAGGGGATGGTGGTAGATGTCCCACAGTCTGCTGTTCAGCTCGTAGGATCCTGACACACTGACAGTGAAGAAGGTGGACTTCACATTTCAGATCAGGCATCTCAATTCCGTGTTTCCTTGGGCGTCCTTTTTATAAGTTTAAGAGGAGTTTACAGTGCAAGGGATAAATTACACTAGTCAAACTATTTTTATTTTTTTGAAATCGAAGAAGCTGGACATCATTGTGAAGGCGGCAAGCAGGGGTTTCAGGTTACACCTGAAACCCCACCTCTTCAAGGAATACCTAGGATAGGATAAGTAATCCTTCTCACCCCCCCCCCCCTTAAATGATCTAGATGCACTATTGTAAAGTGGCTGTTCCACTGGATGTCAGAAGGTGAATTCACCAATTTGTAAGTCGCTCTGGATAAGAGTGTCTGCTAAATGACTTAAATGTACATTTCTGGATCTTCATGACTTTATAGACAAAATGTTCTAGGGAGTATTGAATGAAGAGGCTCCCACCTCCCAGGTTCCTGAGCCTGGGTAGGGATCTGAATATACATTTAAATCTGACAGAAGGAGTACAGGTTTTTGTTTTTGTTTGAAATTCAGGGTAGTAAGTGTGAATTTGGTTATTGTTTCTGGTAATTAGTATGAATTTGTTCATCCAAAACACATTTTGTTTTTGAGGTATTTTTTACCATCCCGTACAGTAGGTGGCAATCTTCAAGTCGTTCCACAGATTTTCAATGGGGTTCAAGTCTGGGCTCTGGCTGGGCCACTCAAGGACTTACACATTCTTGTTTTGCAGCCATTCCAGCGTTCCTTTGGCTGTATGCTTAGGGTCATTGTCCTGTTGGAAAATAAATCTTCACCCCAGTCTAAGGTCGTTTGCACTCTGTAACAGGTTCTCATCAAGGAATTGCCTGTATTTGGCTCCATTCATTGTTCCCTCTATCCTTACCAGTCTCCCTGTCCCAGCTGCTGAAAAGCATCCCCATAGAATGAGGCTGCCACCACCATGCTTTACAATAAGGATGTGGTTAGACGTGTGATGTGTTGTGCCTGCTTTTCTCCAGACATAGCGCGAGGCCATTAAAGGCCAAAGAGTTACATTTTTGTCTCATCAGATCACAGAATATTTTGGCTTATCCACTCAGTCTTTCTGCAAACTCCAGTTGTGCTGACATGTGCCTTTTTCTCAAGTGTGGCTTCCGTCTGGCTAACTCTCCCATTAAGCCCAGATTGGTGAATTGCTGTAGAGACTTGTTTTTCTGGCAGGTTCTCCAATTTCAGCCAAGGAACGCTGAAGTTCTGTTAGAGTGATCATTTGGATCTTGGTCACCTCCCTGACCAAGATCATTCTTGGCCGGTTGCTCAGTTTGATCCTGACAGCCAGCTTTAGGCAGAATCTGGTTAGTTCCATATTTCTTCCATTTCCCAAATGATGGAGACCACTGTGCTCTTGGAGACGTTCAACACTCTAGAAATTCCCCAGATATCTGACTCATCACAATTCTATCTCTGAGATCAACAAACAGTTCCTTGGACTTCATGGTATAGTTTCTGCTCTGACATTAACTTCTTCTTTGTGAATACTTAAGTAAATTCGATTCTGTATTAAATTTTCTATATATTTGCCAAAATTTGTAAACATGTTTTCACTTTTTCATAATGGTGTATTGTGTGTAGATGGATGGTGGGGGGGAAATATATTTAATCCATGTTTAATTCAGGCTGTAACACAACAAAATGTGGAATAAGTCCAGGGGTTTGGACACTTTCTGAAGACACTACAGTGCCTTGCGAAAGTATTCGGCCCCCTTGAACTTTGCGACCTTTTGCCACATTTCAGGCTTCAAACATAAAGATATAAAAATAAATAATTTTGCACGCCCAATTTTTCCGTTTTTGATTTGTTAAAAAAGTTTGAAATATCCAATAAATGTCGTTCCACTTCATGATTGTGTCCCACTTGTTGTTGATTCTTCACAAAAAAATACAGTTTTATATCTTTATGTTTGAAGCCTGAAATGTGGCAAAAGGTCGCAAAGTTCAAGGGGGCCGAATACTTTCGCAAGGCAATGTATATATATTTATATTCCGACCTCTGACATTGCTCGTTCTGATATTTCTTAATTTATTTTCTGGATTATGTGTGTATTGCTTTTTTAATTGCTAGGTATTGCTGCACTGTCAGCGCTAGAAACAAACATTCTGCCTCAACTGTGATACCATCTGTGTACGCGACCAATCAACTGTGATACCATCTGTGTACGCGACCAATAAACTGTGATACCATCTGTGTACGCAACCAATAAACTGTGATACCATCTGTGTACGCAACCAATAAACTGTGATACCATCTGTGTACGCGACCAATCAACTGTGATACCATCTGTGTACGCGACCAATCAACTGTGATACCATCTGTGTACGCGACCAATAAACTGTGATACCATCCGTGTACGCGACCAATAAACTGTGATACCATCTGTGTACGCAACCAATAAACTGTGATACCATCTGTGTACGCGACCAATAAACTGTGATACCATCTGTGTACGCGACCAATAAACTGTGACCGCCTGCATTGTGAGGCTCTATTGTTTGACCCAGGTGAATGTGACAAAGACGTGACTGAAACAGGAACAAACTTTTCCGCAATTAATGTATACAGTGGATATGTACAAATGAATGTGATTTGAGGCCCTCTCTCTCACTACTTGGCTGTACAATGTACACACATACACTGTGTACAAAACATTATGAACACCTGCTCTTTACATGACAGACTGACCAGGTGACTCCAGGTGAAAGCTATGATCCCTTATTGATGTCACTTGTTAAATACACGTGAATCAGTGTCTATAAAGGTGAGGAGCCCGGTTAAAGAAGGGTTTTGAAGCCTTTTGAGACATGGATTGTGTACTGTATATTGTCATTATGTGATATGGGGGTTGTAGACATTTTTATTTCGACATTATAAAGAAAAACTTTTATAAACTACGGCAACACTGGCATGTTGCACGGAGCCTTACTGTTGGAAAACTACTTCAGTGACCGACGGTTCGGCTGTCCCGACTTCACTCTGCGACTTGTCAACAGTCGGTTGCTTTCAACTTACCCCTCAAACAAGCACAATATGTATTTTATTCCAAAGGAAATCCAATGATGGACCTTTTAAGCATTTTATACAATTTTCTTTAAAATGGGCAACCACAACAACATGAATAAAGAAACAACTAATGTTGTATTACCTTGGTGTAGTATAGGTGAATAGACAGCATAGAATGTGACAAGCTGACCAATTGAAAAGGTGAACTATTTTACTATGGGGCTTTCTGATTTTGCTGTTGTTTACTCGTGTTGTTGTTGTTGCCTGAGGAAGATTTTAATGTGGACAACAAATTTTAATTTCAGATATTGTTGTAGGCAGAATTGACTTAACCAAAAGTACCGGGGCTAAGCTCCACCTGTGCTTTGTCTGGGTCGAGGGCGGCCCCTGCAAGACAGGCATTGTTACATCACATGTTGGCAGATGTCTTTTCACACTTTTTGCTGACAAGTGAGTTCCACACAAATTACATTGAACTCCTTTCCCAGGGAGTCCTACGAACCGTCAGGTATCCCTTCACTCTGAAGTACCTGCCACAGTATTCTTTGCACTGATATGGTTTCTCCCAACTGTGAGTCTACATTAAGCGTGGGTATCGCTTTCTTAGCAAGGGAGGAGAATTCCCCACCTGGGTGGACTGTGAAAGGATCACGTTCAAATGCAATGATATCCTTGGGCAGACATGCTGTAGTCTTCCAATCTGGTGGAGAAGATCAGCTCTGTGACGATGCTGCGACCTGGTCCCCCCGCCTGTCGTTTCTTCAGTGTGTTGAAGTCTTCCATCAGCTCTGTGACGATGCTGCGGCCTGGTCCCTCCGCCTGTCGTTTCTTCAGTGTGCTGAAGTCTTCCATCAGCTCTGTGACGATGCTGCGACCTGGTCCCTCCGCCTGTCGTTTCTTCAGTGTGCTGAAGTCTTCCATCAGCTCTGTGACGATGCTGCGGCCTGGTCCCTCCGCCTGTCGTTTCTTCAGTGTGCTGAAGTCTTCCATCAGCTCTGTGACGATGCTGCGGCCTGGTCCCTCCGCCTGTCGTTTCTTCAGTGTGCTGAAGTCTTCCATCAGCTCTGTGACGATGCTGCGGCCTGGTCCCTCCGTCTGTCGTTTCTTCAGTGTGCTGAAGTCTTCCATCAGCTCTGTGACGATGCTGCGGCCTGGTCCCTCCGCCTGTCGTTTCTTCAGTGTGCTGAAGTCTTCCATCAGCTCTGTGACGATGCTGCGGCCTGGTCCCTCCGCCTGTCGTTTCTTCAGTGTGCTGAAGTGCAGTAGCCTTCCAGAGGACAAGTCCAAATCCAACAACTCAAAGCTTCCTACTAAAGGCCTTTCCACCAAGTCCAACACTGTTTTCCCTCTTCCTTGTAACTGCAGATTTAACCCGTTTTAAGTTACGGAATATGTCCGCAAAAAAAGCTACATTAGTGAGGAATTCCTCAATTTCCAGAACACGAAGGTGGTCAGCTGCTGCCCTCATTTGGCTTTGTCTGACAAAATCCACAACCTGGTCCTAAAAACATTTTTTTTGGGGCTGCCTCTTGGGCTTCCTTGCCAGCCGTGTTCCCTCAATGTTGCCTCTCCTCCTTAGCTGCCTCCAGTTCCTCCCGTGGACGACGATACTCCCCAGCCTGCCTCCAGGGTCCCTTACCATCCAGGATCTCCTCCCATGTCCAGGAGTCCTCTTTACCACGTTGCTTGGTCCTTTGTTGGTGGGAAGTTCTGTCACGGCTGTTGAAGGATGAGGACCAAGGTGCAGCGTACATTTTACGTTATTTAAGAAATGACGCCGACAAAACAATCAACAATACAAACCGTGACGCTTAAGGCTCTGTGCCATCAAATAAAGTTAACTTCCCACACACACAAGTGGGGAAAAAGGGTACCTAAGTATGGTTCCCAATCAGAGACAACGATAGACAGCTGTCCCTGATTGAGAACCATACCCGGCCAAAACATAGAAATAGAAAATCATAGAAACACAAAACATAGAATGCCCACTCCACATCACACCCTGACCTAACCAAATAGAGAATTAAAACGTCTCTCTAAGGTTCAGGGCGTGATAAATACCAAGATATGTGATCCGATTGGTGATTCCACTTCTAGTTTTTTTCTACAAAACTTCAATTGTCCAATCAATCATAGACATCATTGACATATAGTATGTAAAAACATATACGTATTTATTTTTGTATTTACTTCAAATCACAGACAAATCTGAAAATAATTTATATTATTTTGTATATACACTGAACTATAATATAATAATTACACAAAATTATCCAAATATGATCATCAGAACAATTGAATGAACAGGAGTACATAACTCTAAGAATTTAAATAAGTGAGTAACTACTGAAACTGTATATGAGGACTCACAATGGGGAGAAACCATTTCAGTGCAAAGACTGTGTGACAAATCACAAAGTGTTTTGTAATCATGTGAACATCATGTTATCTAGTGTCTGTCATGTGAACATCATGTTATCTAGTGTCTGTCATGTGAACCTCATGTTATCTAGTGTCTGTCATGTGAACATCATGTTATCTAATGTCTGTCATGTGAACATCATGTTATCTAGTGTCTGTCATGTGAACATCATGTTATCTAGTGTCTGTCATGTGAACATCATGTTATCTAGTGTCTGTCATGTGAACATCATGTTATCTAGTGTCTGTCATGTGAACATCATGTTATCTAGTGTCTGTCATGTGAACATCATGTTATCTAGTGTCTGTCATGTGAACCTCATGTTATCTAGTGTCTGTCATCTGAACCTCATGTTATCTAGTGTCTGTCATGTGAACATCATGCTAGCTAGGTGTTATCTAGTGTCTGTCATCTGAACCTCATGTTATCTAGTGTCTGTCATGTGAACATCATGCTAGCTAGGTGTTATCTAGTGTCTGTTATCTGAGCATCATGTTATCTAGTGTCTGTCATGTGAACATCATGTTATCTAGTGTCTGTCATGTGAACATCATGTTATCTAATGTCTGTCATGTGAACATCATGTTATCTAATGTCTGTCATGTGAACATCATGTTATCTAGTGTCTGTCATGTGAACATCATGTTATCTAATGTCTGTCATGTGAACATCATGTTATCTAATGTCTGTCATGTGAACATCATGTTATCTAATGTCTGTCATGTGAACATCATGTTATCTAATGTCTGTCATGTGAACATCATGTTATCTAATGTCTGTCATGTGAACATCATGTTATCTAGTGTCTGTCATGTGAACATCATGTTATCTAATGTCTGTCATGTGAACATCATGTTATCTAATGTCTGTCATGTGAACATCATGTTATCTAGTGTCTGTCATGTGAACATCATGTTATCTAGTGTCTGTCATGTGAACATCATGTTATCTAATGTCTGTCATGTGAACATCATGTTATCTAATGTCTGTCATGTGAACATCATGTTATCTAGTGTCTGTCATGTGAACATCATGTTATCTAATGTCTGTCATGTGAACATCATGTTATCTAATGTCTGTCATGTGAACATCATGTTATCTAGTGTCTGTCATGTGAACATCATGTTATCTAATGTCTGTCATGTGAACATCATGTTATCTAGTGTCTGTCATGTGAACATCATGTTATCTAATGTCTGTCATGTGAACATCATGTTATCTAATGTCTGTCATGTGAACATCATGTTATCTAGTGTCTGTCATGTGAACATCATGTTATCTAATGTCTGTCATGTGAACATCATGTTATCTAGTGTCTGTCATGTGAACATCATGTTATCTAGTGTCTGTCATGTGAACATCATGCTAGCTAGGTGTTATCTAGTGTCTGTCATCTGAGCATCATGTTATCTAATGTCTGTCATGTGAACATCATGTTATCTAGTGTCTGTCATGTGAACATCATGCTAGCTAGGTGTTATCTAGTGTCTGTCATCTGAGCATCATGTTAGTGTAACAGTATAGCTTCCGTCCCTCTCCTCGCCCCAACCTGGGCTCAAACCAGGGACCTCTGCACACATCAACCACAGTCACTCACGAAGCATCGTTACCCATCGTGCCACAAAAGCTGTGGCCTTTGCAGAGCAAGGGGAACAACTACTTCTCGGTCTCAGAGCAAGGGGAACAACTACTTCTCGGTCTCAGAGCAAGGGGAACAACTACTTCTCGGTCTCAGAGCAAGGGGAACAACTACTTCTCGGTCTCAGAGCAAGGGGAACAACTACTTCTCGGTCTCAGAGCAAGGGGAACAACTACTTCTCGGTCTCAGAGCAAGGGGAACAACTACTTCTCGGTCTCAGAGCAAGGGGAACAACTACTTCTTGGTCTCAGAGCAAGGGGAACAACTACTTCTCGGTCTCAGAGCAAGGGGAACAACTACTTCTCGGTCTCAGAGCAAGGGGAACAACTACTTCTCGGTCTCAGAGCAAGGGGAACAACTACTTCTCGGTCTCAGAGCAAGGGGAACAACTACTTCTCGGTCTCAGAGCAAGGGGAACAACTACTTCTCGGTCTCAGAGCAAGGGGAACAACTACTTCTAGGTCTCAGAGCAAGGGGAACAACTACTTCTCGGTCTCAGAGCAAGTGACGTCACCGACTGAAACACTATTAGCGTGCACCACCGCAAACTAGCTAGCCATTTCACATCGGCCACATTAGCTAGGGGTGTTATCTAGTGTCTGTCATCTGAGCATCATGTTAGCTAGGTAGTTTATTAGGCTACAGATTAAATAAATGAACTTCACTGTCTCGTGAAAGTGCACGGCGGCGATGAGCTTGATGCTACTTTCCAATAAATATCGAGGGTCTTATTCTGGTGACATGTTGATATGTTAGAATATTCTTGCTCTTATCCATAATAATCTCATCGCGTAAACTAGCCTAACCGCACTGTATCCGCGATCTGAGGAGACACATTTGCTATTTAACCCAACAGTTTAATTTGTTGTTGTAACAAAACAAATCAGTCGAGTTGAAAATAAGACGGAAAACACATTGAACTGTAGATTTTATTTATTCAGTACATGAAAACTTAAGCTAAAAAGTACATAGTGTGCACTACGTCATCACGCACTAATTTATTTTATTTTATCCACAAGTCAATTTGGTGGAAACCCCCCTGGTGGGGGAAATGGGTATATTTTCTTCATGCGGATTTTTAGAATATTCGCATTGAAAAATCTGTCGCCATAGTTTATGACGTCTATGATTGTACTCAAGCAGAGTGGAATATGTCTGTCTCTTATGTACAACTGGCTTGATCTATCTACCACGGAATTCACTTTTCACCGTTTTTTCCCCCTCTTCTGTGTCATTTTCCTCTTCTTTAAGCCCAGATCTAAAATTGAAAAATAGAAATATAAAATTACTGAAATGTTTTTAAAAAATTGACAATTACATAAATTATGAACCAAAAGTAAAAATGATGCTGTTCTAATGAAATAGAATGGAGAGGGCACGGGCATCAGTGAAAGACAAAAAGACGAAGAAGAAGAAACTAGTATAAGACAAACATTAGCAGGTGTTACAGGTTCTAGGTTGGTTAGCATGTTAGCTTTAGCACACTGATTGGAGTCACCTCGTTAGTCAGGATGTGTTTCACCTGTGCTGGAACCAGCTGGTCGTTAGGACCCGCTGGCCCAGTGCATCAGCTAGAGAGGATATGTTGATAAAGCTACACCCTCACATTAGCGCTTCCACTTTAGTTAGCCAAAAATAGTTTGTTTTTTTCCCCTTGTTTGTTTGGCTCCATATTCATTTTACTCCATATCCTAAATTGGAGTGGGTTGCTTTCCTTTAGTTTTACCTCTGAGGTAAATGTTGTGTGTCTCTTATAACCCTCTTATTAGTTGCGTGCCAACTTTCGGTGGGTGTCTTTCAGAACCCCTTTTGAAATCCATTTCTGTTTTGTTTTAGGTGTGAAAGTAACTTTCTGTGAATGACAACATTTTGTGTGTGGTCCCATGACCCTGAGCAGAAGGCCGTGCCGTCAGGAGACAGGCGCAGAGTGGGGGGGTACCTGTACAGAGTCAATGTGGAGGCTATATACAGGGGGGTACCGGTACAGAGTCAATGTGGAGGCTATATACAGGGAGTACTGGTACTGAGTCAATGTGGAGGCTATATACAGGGAGTACCGGTACAGAGTCAATGTGGAGGCTATATACAGGGGGTCCCGGTACAGAGTCAATGTGGAGGCTATATACAGGGGTACCGGTACAGAGTCAATGTGGAGGCTATATACAGGGGGTACCGGTACAGAGTCAATGTGGAGGCTATATACAGGGGGTACCGGTACAGAGTCAATGTGGAGGCTATATACAGGGGGTACTGGTACTGAGTCAATGTGGAGGCTATATACAGGGAGTACCGGTACAGAGTCAATGTGGAGGCTATATACAGGTGGTACTGGTACAGAGTCAATATGGAGGCTATATACAGGTGGTACTGGTACAGAGTCAATGTGGAGGCTATATACAGGGGGGTACCGGTACAGAGTCAATGTGGAGGCTATATACAGGGGATACTGGTACAGAGTCAATGTGGAGGCTATATACAGGGGTACCGGTACAGAGTCAATGTGGAGGCTATATACAGGTGGTACCGGTACAGAGTCAATGTGGAGGCTATATACAGGTGGTACCGGTACAGAGTCAATGTGGAGGCTATATACAGGGGTACCGGTACAGAGTCAATGTGGAGGCTATATACAGGGGGTACCGGTACAGAGTCAATGTGGAGGCTATATACAGGGGGGTACCGGTACAGAGTCAATGTGGAGGCTATATACAGGGGGGTACCGGTACAGAGTCAATGTGGAGGCTATATACAGGGGATACCGGTACATTTTGTGTGTGGTCCTTTTGGGAATGTAACCCAGGTGATAACCCCTATCCCTCACCCTGAGAGTGTGGTCCCATGACCCCGAGCAGAAGGCCGTTCCGTCAGGAGACAGGCGCAGAGTGCTGACACGGTTCTCGTGTCCAAACAGGATGGACACCCTCGTCCCCTTCAAGACATCCCACACGTTGATGGTGTAGTCGTTGTAGCCACCGAACAGTAGCCGGCCTGGAGAAGAAAAAGCACGTCCTCTCTCAACCAATAGAAACGTAACACGTCATTTTTTGACGAGAAGGTTCACGTGAAAGTAAGCTATTCTTAATTCAACAGCAAATAACATTGAATTTAATTCAGTGCAAATCATTATGGGTTTAATTAGTGAAATTGATCAGTGAAATCATGTGTTTTATGTGGCGAGTAGAATAAGGGCTTTATTCGCTATGGATTGACTCGGTCCCTAAGGGTATTGCGTCTTACCACTGAGAGAGAAGTCCACACTGGAGGCACCAAATATGATGCTCTCTTTGGAATAAATGGCCACTTCTCTGTCTGCCCTCAGGTCATAGAGACGACACTGAAACAAACAATGCTTGTTAATGTTTAGATTTATTTTTTATTTATTTTTTCCGCAAATGGGGTAAATTATTATTATTATTTTCTACAAAGAAATGACTTCGTGAACTTTGACATAGAAAGGCAACATGCGATCAACATGCGATCAAGCAGTAAATGATATGGATGATGCCTTACTGTAGCATCATCGGAGCCTGAAGCAAATGCATCTCCACTGGGGTAGTACCTGATGCCAAGGCAGGAGACAAACGCCAGGTAATATAAGAAACCCACGCAAACGGGAGGGTAGAGTACTCCCACTTAAGAATTTAATACATGTCACTGTCAGTGTTGACAAGTGCTATAAGTCGCTTTGAATAAAGTCATATCTTGTGACCTCACCTGACGCTGTTGATGTCTGATTCGTGGGTTTCGAAGGACTGGATGCACTGGCCTGAGCGCATGTCCCATACATTGGCCTTCTTGTCACAGCCCTGCATGAGACACACATAGAGGATTCTGGATTCACACAGGTCGCCCTCACAAAAGAGGGTTTAACTTCAAGCGTATTTCAGGGTTAAATAAAAGTAGAAAATAATCAACATTATGTAAAATGCAACACAGTCTCTCTGCAGTCTGGACCACACATGCCCCCTAGAGGCAGGGGAGGGAAACTATTTCATCACTATGGTGTCCTTTCATCTGTTTCTGCTTATCATTTCAAATCTATCTCTTGGAATAAAATACAAATATGAAAGGAATGTTGTATGTTACAGTAGGACTGTTTTTTTGTATATATATATTTTTTTTAAGTGAAAAGAGGAGGGAGAAAGAAGGCTTATAGAAGCAGTCATGCTGGGGGGGGGGGGGTTTCTCACAATTTCTCATTGTGAGACTAAGTGAAATACTACTAGTTGTCTCCTCACTCCAGAGACGAAGGTGTTGCCGGTCTCAGAAGGAGCTAGGTCGAGACATAGAACATCGGCGGCGTGTCCATGGAAACTCTGTAACAGCTGACCACTCTCCACATCCCATAATGCACAGGTTCCGTCTCCGCTCGACGTCAGGATCTGGAAGACAAGGGGTTCGTCACAAACTGCATCTTGAGATCGCAACACAATACTAACTGCCACTGAGTCATCCATTGAATGTCAATGAAAATTAGACTTAAGGTTAAGATTCACCCCATAATCTACATCCAGGACTGGTTTCATAAACCTATATTAGTCTAATTTCAGGACTAAAAATAATTGTCACTGCAGGTTCTATATTGAATATGTCAGGGAAAACGGCTCCCAGAGAGCCAAGTACAACCACACTACTACCTATAGCAGGGTCAGAGTGAAACCACTGTTCAGATTCAGAATTCAGAATTCTCTGACACGGCCCCATAAATAGAAGAGTCTTGGCCGAGGCTAAAACATGTGACTAACTATATCCAATGGGGAGCATTTGACTGTTGTGAATTATTAAACAAGCGTAGAAGTTCTTTCCAAGTACAGTACAGTATGACAGGCTGTGATTTCCCATAATGTATCTGCATAATGTAAGTTCAAATCCCCGAGCTGACAAGGTACAAAATCTGTCGTTCTGCCCCTGAACAGGCAGTTAACCCACTGTTCCTAGGCTGTCATTGAAAATAAGAATTTGTTCTTAACTGACTTGCCTAGTAAAATAAGGGTAAAATTAAAAATTAAAAAATTTAAATGATAGGAAAGTCAACTGATTTAGCAGTATTCAAGTAATTCAATGAGTTATAGAAAGGAACGAATACAGAAACCTTGATAAAGACGAAAACAAAATATACAAATGTACAACAAATAATCATTACATCAGACGAAGGAAGAAGATGAAGAGGTGTCTCGTCTAACCTGCATGTCTGAGTTGGTGAAGCTACAGGCAGATAAGTAGTTGGTGTGCATGGCGACAGACTTCTTCTTCGCTGCCAGGTTCTCATTCTTGTCCAAGGACAGAGGGTACACGGAGCACTTGTTGTCCAGACCACTGAAATCCAATCAATTGATCAATCAAATTTCTCTCTGATCTCAATTTATAACGTTTTTAACATCAACAATTGTGTGTTACAGTAACCGGGCATAGACCCCAAAGGGGAAGAGAAGCACAGTGGCACAGTGGAGAAATGGAACGTCTGGGTGGAGTATAGGGACTTACCCACAGGCTACTGCACATCCAGGAGTATAGGGACTTACCCACAGGCTACTGCACATCCAGGAGTATAGGGACTTACCCACAGGCTACTGCACATCCAGGAGTATAGGGACTTACCCACAGGCTACTGCACATCCAGGACTATAGGGACTTACCCACAGGCTACTGCACATCCAGGAGTACAGGAACTTACCCACAGGCTACTGCACATCCAGGACTATAGGGACTTACCCACAGGCTACTGCACATCCAGGAGTACAGGGACTTACCCACAGGCTACTGCACATCCAGGAGTATAGGGACTTACCCACAGGCTACTGCACATCCAGGAGTATAGGGACTTACCCACAGACTACTGCACATCCAGGAGTACAGGGACTTACCCACAGGCTACTGCACATCCAGGAGTATAGGGACTTACCCACAGGCTACTGCACATCCAGGAGTATAGGGACTTACCCACAGGCTACTGCACATCCAGGAGTATAGGGATAGGGACTTACCCACAGGCTACTGCACATCCAGGAGTATAGGGACTTACCCACAGGCTACTGCACATCCAGGAGTACAGGGACTTACCCACAGGCTACTGCACATCCAGGAGTATAGGGACTTACCCACAGGCTACTGCACATCCAGGAGTATAGGGACTTACCCACAGGCTACTGCACATCCAGGAGTATAGGGACTTACCCACAGGCTACTGCACATCCAGGAGTATAGGGACTTACCCACAGGCTACTGCACATCCAGGAGTATAGGGACTTACCCACAGGCTACTGCACATCCAGGAGTATAGGGACTTACCCACAGGCTACTGCACATCCAGGAGTATAGGGACTTACCCACAGGCTACTGCACGTCCAGGAGTATAGGGACTTACCCACAGGCTACTGCACATCCAGGAGTATAGGGACTTACCCACAGGCTACTGCACATCCAGGAGTATAGGGACTTACCCACAGGCTACTGATCCAGGAGTATAGGGACTTACACACAGGCTACTGCACATCCAGGAGTATAGGGACTTACACACAGGCTACTGCACATCCAGGAGTACAGGGACTTACCCACAGGCTACTGCACATCCAGGAGTATAGGGACTTACCCACAGGCTACTGCACATCCAGGAGTACAGGGACTTACCCACAGGCTACTGCACATCCAGGAGTATAGGGACTTACCCACAGGCTACTGCACATCCAGGAGTATAGGGACTTACCCACAGGCTACTGCACATCCAGGAGTACAGGGACTTACCCACAGGCTACTGCACATCCAGGAGTATAGGGACTTACCCACAGGCTACTGCACATCCAGGAGTATAGGGACTTACCCACAGGCTACTGCACATCCAGGAGTACAGGGACTTACCCACAGGCTACTGCACATCCAGGAGTATAGGGACTTACCCACAGGCTACTGCACATCCAGGAGTATAGGGACTTACCCACAGGCTACTGCACATCCAGGAGTATAGGGACTTACCCACAGGCTACTGCACATCCAGGAGTATAGGGACTTACCCACAGGCTACTGCACATCCAGGAGTATAGGGACTTACCCACAGGCTACTGCACATCCAGGAGTATAGGGACTTACACACAGGCTACTGCACATCCAGGAGTACAGGGACTTACCCACAGGCTACTGCACATCCAGGAGTACAGGGACTTACCCACAGGCTACTGCACATCCAGGAGTATAGGGACTTACCCACAGGCTACTGCACGTCCAGGAGTATAGGGACTTACCCACAGGCTACTGCACATCCAGGAGTATAGGGACTTACCCACAGGCTACTGCACATCCAGGAGTATAGGGACTTACCCACAGGCTACTGCACATCCAGGAGTATAGGGACTTACACACAGGCTACTGCACATCCAGGAGTATAGGGACTTACACACAGGCTACTGCACATCCAGGAGTACAGGGACTTACCCACAGGCTACTGCACATCCAGGAGTATAGGGACTTACCCACAGGCTACTGCACATCCAGGAGTACAGGGACTTACCCACAGGCTACTGCACATCCAGGAGTATAGGGACTTACCCACAGGCTACTGCACATCCAGGAGTATAGGGACTTACCCACAGGCTACTGCACATCCAGGAGTACAGGGACTTACCCACAGGCTACTGCACATCCAGGAGTATAGGGACTTACCCACAGGCTACTGCACATCCAGGAGTATAGGGACTTACCCACAGGCTACTGCACATCCAGGAGTATAGGGACTTACCCACAGGCTACTGCACATCCAGGAGTATAGGGACTTACCCACAGGCTACTGCACATCCAGAGGGGGCGTAGGCACAGGCCATAACCCAGGTGCACGGCATGGTCACTGCGTGCTCCTAGAGGACACGACATTATAAAGGTACAATCAGCAATATAACATCATGGTCACCGCGTGCTCCTAGAGGACACGACATTATAAAGGTACAATCAGCAATATAACATCATGGTCACCGCGTGCTCATAGAGGACACGACATTATAAAGGTACAATCAGCGATATAACATCATGGTCACTGCGTGCTCCTAGAGGACACGACATTATAAAGGTACAATCAGCAATATAACATCATGGTCACCGCGTGCTCCTAGAGGGCACGACATTATAAAGGTACAATCAGCAATATAACATCATGGTCACTGCGTGCTCATAGAGGACACAACATTATAAAGGTACAATCAACAATATAACATCATGGTCACTGCGTGCTCATAGAGGACACAACATTATAAAGGTACAATCAACAATATAACATCATGGTCACCGCGTGCTCCTAGAGGACACGACATTATAAAGGTACAATCAGCAATATAACATCATGATCACCGCGTGCTCCTAGAGGACACGACATTATAAAGGTACAATCAGCAATATAACATCATGGTCACTGCGTGCTCCTAGAGGACACGACATTATAAAGGTACAATCAGCAATATAACATCATGGTCACCGCGTGCTCCTAGAGGACACGACATTATAAAGGTACAATCAACAATATAACATCATGGTCACCGCGTGCTCCTAGAGGACACGACATTATAAAGGTACAATCAGCAATATAACATCATGGTCACCGCGTGCTCTAGAGGACACGACATTATAAAGGTACAATCAGCAATATAACATCATGGTCACCGCGTGCTCCTAGAGGACACGACATTATAAAGGTACAATCAGCAATATAACATCATGGTCACCGCGTGCTCCTAGAGGGCACGACATTATAAAGGTACAATCAGCAATATAACATCATGGTCACTGCGTGCTCCTATAGGACACGACATTATAAAGGTACAATCAGCAATATAACATCATGGTCACTGCGTGCTCCTAGAGGGCACGACATTATAAAGGTACAATCAGCAATATAACATCATGGTCACCGCGTGCTCCTATAGGACACGACATTATAAAGGTACAATCAGCAATATAACATCATGGTCACCGCGTGCTCCTAGAGGACACGACATTATAAAGGTACAATCAGCAATATAACATCATGGTCACGCGTGCTCCTAGAGGACACGACATTATAAAGGTACAATCAGCAATATAACATCATGGTCACCGCGTGCTCCTAGAGGACACGACATTATAAAGGTACAATCAGCAATATAACATCATGGTCACCGCGTGCTCCTAGAGGACACGACATTATAAAGGTACAATCAGCAATATAACATCATGGTCACCGCGTGCTCCTAGAGGACACGACATTATAAAGGTACAATCAGCAATATAACATCATGGTCACCGCGTGCTCCTAGAGGACACGACATTATAAAGGTACAATCAGCAATATAACATCATGGTCACCGCGTGCTCCTAGAGGACACGACATTATAAAGGTACAATCAACAATATAACATCATGGTCACCGCGTGCTCCTAGAGGACACGTCATTATAAAGGTACAATCAGCAATATAACATCATGGTCACCGCGTGCTCCTAGAGGACACGACATTATAAAGGTACAATCAGCAATATAACATCATGGTCACCGCGTGCTCCTAGAGGACACGACATTATAAAGGTACAATCAGCAATATAACATCATGGTCACCGCGTGCTCCTAGAGGACACGACATTATAAAGGTACAATCAACAATATAACATCATGGTCACCGCGTGCTCTAGAGGACACGACATTATAAAGGTACAATCAGCAATATAACATCATGGTCACCGCGTGCTCCTAGAGGACACGACATTATAAAGGTACAATCAGCAATATAACATCATGGTCACCGCGTGCTCCTAGAGGACACGACATTATAAAGGTACAATCAGCAACATAACATCATGGTCACCGCGTGCTCCTAGAGGACACGACATTATAAAGGTACAATCAGCAATAAAACATCATGGTCACTGCGTGCTCCTAGAGGACACGACATTATAAAGGTACAATCAGCAATATAACATCATGGTCACTGCGTGCTCCTAGAGGGCACGACATTATAAAGGTACAATCAGCAATATAACATCATGATCACCGCGTGCTCCTAGAGGACACGACATTATAAAGGTACAATCAGCAATATAACATCATGGTCACCGCGTGCTCCTAGAGGACACGACATTATAAAGGTACAATCAGCAATATAACATCATGATCACCGCGTGCTCCTAGAGGACACGACATTATAAAGGTACAATCAGCAATATAACATCATGGTCACCGCGTGCTCCTAGAGGACACGACATTATAAAGGTACAATCAGCAATATAACATCATGATCACCGCGTGCTCCTAGAGGACACGACATTATAAAGGTACAATCAGCAATATAACATCATGGTCACCGCGTGCTCCTAGAGGACACGACATTATAAAGGTACAATCAGCAATATAACATCATGGTCACCGCGTGCTCCTAGAGGACACGACATTATAAAGGTACAATCAGCAATATAACATCATGATCACCGCGTGCTCCTAGAGGACACAACATTATAAAGGTACAATCAGCAATATAACATCATGGTCACCGCGTGCTCCTAGAGGACACGACATTATAAAGGTACAATCAGCAATATAACATCATGGTCACCGCGTGCTCCTAGAGGACACGACATTATAAAGGTACAATCAGCAATATAACATCATGGTCACCGCGTGCTCCTAGAGGACACGACATTATAAAGGTACAATCAGCAATATAACATCATGGTCACCGCGTGCTCCTAGAGGACACGACATTATAAAGGTACAATCAGCAATATAACATCATGGTCACCGCGTGCTCCTAGAGGGCACGACATTATAAAGGTACAATCAACAATATAACATCATGGTCACTGCGTGCTCCTAGAGGACACGACATTATAAAGGTACAATCAGCAATATAACATCATGGTCACCGCGTGCTCCTAGAGGACACGACATTATAAAGGTACAATCAGCAATATAACATCATGGTCACTGCGTGCTCCTAGAGGACACGACATTATAAAGGTACAATCAGCAATATAACATCATGGTCACTGCGTGCTCCTAGAAAACACGACATTATAAAGATACAATCAGCAATATAACATCATGGCCACCGCGTGCTCCTAGAGGACACGACATTATAAAGGTACAATCAGCAATATAACATCATGGTCACCGCGTGCTCCTAGAGGACACGACATTATAAAGGTACAATCAGCAATATAACATCATGGTCACCTCGTGCTCATAGAGGACACGACATTATAAAGGTACAATCAGCAATATAACATCATGGTCACCGCGTGCTCCTAGAGGACACGACATTATAAAGGTACAATCAGCAATATAACATCATGGTCACCGCGTGCTCCTAGAGGACACGACATTATAAAGGTACAATCAACAATATAACATCATGGTCACCGCGTGCTCCTAGAGGACACGACATTATAAACGTACAATCAGCAATATAACATCATGGTCACCGCGTGCTCCTAGAGGACACGACATTATAAAGGTACAATCAGTAATATAACATCATGGTCACCGCGTGCTCCTAGAGGACACGACATTATAAAGGTACAATCAGCAATATAACATCATGGTCACTGCGTGCTCCTAGAGGACACGACATTATAAAGGTACAATCAGCAATATAACATCATGGTCACCGCGTGCTCCTAGAAAACAATTGGCGTGTTTGAGGGCATAAGTATTCATCAAGGCGCCGAGGCGCCGAATCTCTGATCTTGATCACACAATAGTTATTTTGTATGCAATGTGATTTGATCGGTGATTCTGCACAACTGCAATGTTATCCATCTCAAATACACGAGGGAGACTTCAACACCATGACATCATCAAACTCAGTGGGGAAACATCTTGCTTACAGAAATAAGCAACCACAACCACAACAACAACAACAACAGAATTCAAATCTGCCAAGGAAATATTGTGTCTTCTTATTGCCAATGTTGGCACGCTTCTAAGGGAAGGCTTAAAATAAAACTTGCTATGAAAACCCATTGTCCGCGGCCCAGACGGCAACCAATAACAAATGTGCTTCCGGGACTGTGTTTGTTGTGTGAGATTGTGAGATGCAGGACTCCCTCGCAAAAGAGACCTTGGTTTAAATGGGATTCAAAGGTCAAATAAATACAAATATAGTGCACTACTTTTGACTAGGGCCAATAGGGCACTAGTCAAAAAGAGGTGCACTATGTAGGGAATAGGGCGCCATTTGGAACGTACACTAAATATCAGCTCAAAGAACTCTAACTATTTCTCCAATCAGTTGTCAGTTCTATAGCCTTTATTTAACTAGGCAAGTCTACTAGGCAAGTCAGTTAAGAACAAATTCTTATTTTCAATGACAGCCTAGGAATAGTGGGTTAACTACCTGTTCAGGGGCAGAATGACAGTCTAACTATTTCTCCAATCAGTTGTCAGTTCTATAGCCTTTATTTAACTAGGCAAGTCTACTAAACGTACACTAAATATCAGCTCAAAGAACTCTAACTATTTCTCCAATCAGTTGTCAGTTCTATAGCCTTTATTTAACTAGGCAAGTCAGTTAAGAACAAATTCTTATTTTCAATGACAGCCTAGGAATAGTGGGTTAACTACCTGTTCAGGGGCAGAATGACAGTTTGGAACATTGTCAGCTTGGGGATTTGAACTTGCAACCTTCCTGGTTACTAGTCCAACGCTCTAACCACTAGGCTACCCTGCCGCCCTGGGCTACCCTGCCGTACTGCTTATGGAGGGAGAAGAAAGATTCCCTACCTTGTTAGTGGTGAAGGCATCCCATACAATCACTTTCCCATCCTGAAAATAAGTTAAGATTGGAAAAATATTAGAAGTAGCACACAAGCGTAAGATTCTCTACATTTCCAACAAAATATGGCATTCATTTAATAACCACTGAAAGCAGTGCATATTAGCTGAAACAAACCCCCCCCCCCCCCCCCAAAAAAAAAACAATCTGCCCTATGGACCATAAGTATATCAAGGGTGGCGACTGGCATGAATCCATCTGTTTAGGAGGAACTTACCAAACCTCAAATTCCCCAATGACAAGCTTACAATCCATTTCAGGACCATGGACAGTGACCGCCTGGAGTGACGACTGCATGAACGCATCTGTTTCGGACTTCAGGAAGATTGTACAATAATCCAACACTCACCTGTGATGAGCTGACGATCCTCCTCTTGTCCTTACACCAGTCCATGCAGAGAACTTTGTTGCCATGTCCCTTCAGAGTACGCCGGGTCTTCATGACAAACTGGCCCAGTCCATCCACCTTCTCTGCCACCTGGTGTACTGTAGTAGGGACCAAGATCCTACGTTAGTGTACTGTAATAGGGACCAAGATCCTATGTTACTGTACTGTAATAGGGACCAAGATCCTACGTTAGTGTACTGTTGTAGGGACCAAAATCCTATGTTAGTGTACTGTTGTAGGGACCAAGATCCTACGTTAGTGTACTGTAGTAGGGACCAAGATCCTACGTTAGTGTACTGTAATAGGGACCAAGATCCTATGTTACTGTACTGTAGTAGGGACCAAGATCCTACGTTAGTGTACTGTTGTAGGGACCAAAATCCTACGTTAGTGTACTGTTGTAGGGACCAAGATCCTACGTTAGTGTACTGTAGTAGGGACCAAGATCCTAGGTTAGTGTACTGTAGTAGGGACCAATATCCTATGTTACTGTACTGTAGTAGGGACCAAGATCCTAGGTTAGTGTACTGTAGTAGGGACCAATATCCTATGTTACTGTACTGTAGTAGGGACCAAGATCCTACGTTAGTGTACTGTAGTAGGGACCAATATCCTATGTTACTGTACTGTAGTAGGGACCAAGATCCTACGTTAGTGTACTGTAGTAGGGACCAAGATCCTACGTTAGTGTACTGTAGTAGGGACCAATATCCTACGTTAGTGTACTGTTGTAGGGACCAAGATCCTAGGTTAGTGTACTGTTGTAGGGTTCAAGATCTTACGTTAGTGTACTGTAGTAGGGACCAAGATCCTACGTTAGTGTACTGTAGTAGGGACCAAGATCCTACGTTAGTGTACTGTAGTAGGGACCAAGATCCTACGTTAGTGTACTGTAGTAGGGACCAAGATCCTACGTTAGTGTACTGTAGTAGGGACCAAGATCCTACGTTAGTGTACTGTAGTAGGGACCAAGATCCTACGTTAGTGTACTGTAATAGGGACCAAGATCCTACGTTAGTGTACTGTTGTAGGGACCAATATCCTACGTTAGTGTACTGTAATAGGGACCAAGATCCTATGTTACTGTACTGTAGTAGGGACCAAGATGCTACGTTAGTGTACTGTTGTAGGGACCAATATCCTACGTTAGTGTACTGTTGTAGGGACCAAGATCTTACGTTTGTGTACTGTAGTAGGGACCAATATCCTACGTTAGTGTACTGTAGTAGGGACCAAGATCCTACGTTAGTGTACTGTTGTAGGGACCAAGATCCTAGGTTAGTGTACTGTAGTAGGGACCAATATCCTATGTTAGTGTACTGTAGTAGGGACCAAGATCCTACGTTAGTGTACTGTAATAGGGACCAATATCCTATGTTACTGTACTGTAGTAGGGACCAAGATCCTAGGTTAGTGTACTGTTGTAGGGACCAATATCCTACGTTAGTGTACTGTTGTAGGGACCAAGATCCTACGTTAGTGTACTGTAGTAGGGACCAATATCCTACGTTAGTGTACTGTTGTAGGGACCAAGATCCTAGGTTAGTGTACTGTAGTAGGGACCAATATCCTACGTTAGTGTACTGTAGTAGGGACCAATATCCTACGTTAGTGTACTGTTGTAGGGACCAAGATCCTAGGTTAGTGTACTGTAGTAGGGACCAATATCCTACGTTAGTGTACTGTAATAGGGACCAATATCCTATGTTACTGTACTGTGGTAGGGACCAAGATCCTACGTTAGTGTACTGTAGTAGGGACCAATATCCTACGTTAGTGTACTGTTGTAGGGACCAAGATCCTAGGTTAGTGTACTGTAGTAGGGACCAATATCCTACGTTAGTGTACTGTAATAGGGACCAATATCCTATGTTACTGTACTGTAGTAGGGACCAAGATCCTACGTTAGTGTACTGTAGTAGGGACCAATATCCTACGTTAGTGTACTGTTGTAGGGACCAAGATCCTAGGTTAGTGTACTGGAGTAGGGACCAATATCCTACGTTAGTGTACTGTAGTAGGGACCAAGATCCTACGTTAGTGTACTGTAGTAGGGACCAAGATCCTACGTTAGTGTACTGTTGTAGGGACCAAGATCCTACGTTAGTGTACTGTAGTAGGGAGTAGGGACCAAGATCCTACGTTAGTGTACTGTTGTAGGGACCAAGATCCTACTTTAAAGTGGTAAATTCTGGACCAATATCCGACATTAGGGCATTGTTGTAGGGGATCAATCTAATGTTGCAGGGAATCAATCAAATGTTGTAGGGATCAATCTAACGAATCTAGAGTGGTAAATTATAGGGGACTAGCATTAGCTATCGTTAGTGTACTGTTGTTATAGGGACGAAAATCCCGACGTTTGCCTGTGGTTACCATAATCCATCGCATGGTGTTGGGGATGAACGTGCAGTAAACGGTTAGAGATGTTACATTAATCTCTTTGATCTCAACCAGATCGACCAGCCAAGCATAAATCACCGATGAATACGAATAATTGTACAAACCGCCATCTGGGCTAGGCTATAATAAAACGGTGCTTTTGAGTGTCAATGGCAAATACAAGGATAAATCTCAACCACAGCCTAGGCTATATGTGTAATTGCAGATGGAAATGGACACATAGCCATTCTATGCATCTTGTCATCTGAACAAATCCGACAAGTACAAAAAATAAAACATGGACGAGCAAATGGCTACAAATAAACCATTTACAAATTATGCAAAAAATAATGCATTTTCTTCAAATGACCGATTCAATGCACTGTGGCCTAATAATAGCAATACGACAAATGTACAATATATATCTATTATATATATACATTCTAATATTATGGTCGTGTTTACATGTGTCATGCAATTATATTTGGGAGGCAGATTATGTTTTCATTCGCGGGGCCTTCCCCTCTCCTCTCTCATTTTCAGCACCACTCACGTTCGACATCGTGCAGTTTCGCTCTTTCGTCCTCCAGCTTCGTTTTCAACGTATCCGATTCTGCTTTTAGGTTAGTGAGAGTCTCATTCGGTTGAACCTCCTGTGTAGCCATTTCAGGGTTTATGGAAAATCTCATATATTCCCGTTGTCAGAGAAGCGTCGGGGCGGCAAAAAGGTTCTTTGCAAACTGAAGGCTCGCAGCTGATTCAGCTGTCATGACGTCAGATAAAAGATGATCTCTCAGTTTTCTAGTAGGGAAGCTGCCGCTATTAGGGAAGCTGTCTCCAGTAGGGAAGCTGCCGCTATAAGGGAAGCTGTCTCCAGTAGGGAAGCTGCCTCTAGTAGGGAAGCTGCCTCGAGTAGGGAAGTTGTCCCTAGTAAGGAAGCTGCCTCTAGTAGGGAAGCTGCTTCTAGTAGGGAAGCTGTCTCTAGTAGGGAAGCTGCCTCTAGTAGGGAAGCTGCCTCTCGTAGTGAAGCTGCCTCTAGTAGGGAAGCTGACTCTAGTAGGGAAGTTGCCTCTAGTAGGGAAGCTGCCTCTAGTAGGGAAGCTGTCTCTATTAGGGAAGCTGTCTCAAGTAGGGAAGCTGCCTCTAGTAGGGAAGCTGCCTCGAGTAGGGAAGCTGCCTCTAGTAGGGAAGCTGCCTCTAGTAGGGAAGCTGCCACTGGCAGTGGTGCTAGAGAGGTTTGGACTAACTCCGGTCCTACTGTATCAAAGAGAGGTTTGGACTAACCCTGGTCCTACTATATCAAAGAGAGGTTTGGACGAACCCTGGCCCTACTGTATCAAAGAGAGGTTTGGACTAACCCTGGTCTTACTGTATCAGAAAGAGAGGTTTGGATGAACCCTGGTCCTACTGTATCAAAGGCAGGTTTGGACTAACCCTGGTCCTACTGTATCAAAGAGAGGTTTGGACTAACCCTGGTCCTACTGTATCAAAGAGAGGTTTGGACTAACCCTGGTCCTATTGTATCAGAAAAAGGTTTGGACTAACCCTGGTCCTACTGTATCAAATATAGGTTTGGACTAACCCTGGTCCTACAGTATCAGAAAAAGGTTTGGAATAACCCTGGTCTTACTGTATCAAATAGAGGTTTGGACTAACCCTGGTCCTACTGTATCAAAGAGAGTTTGGACTAACCCTGGTCCTACTGTATCAAAGAGAGGTTTGGTCTAACCCTGGTCCTACTGTATCAGAAAGAGGTTTGGACGAACCCTGGTCATACTGTATCAAAGAGAGGTTTGTACCCTGGTCCTACTGTATCAAAGAGAGGTTTGGACTAACCCTGGTCGTACTGTATCAGAAAGAGGTTTGGTCTAACCCTGGTCCTACTGTATCAGAAAGAGGTTTGGTCTAACCCTGGTCGTACTGTATCAAAGAGAGGTTTGGACTAACCCTGGTCCTACTGTATCAGAAAGAGGTTTGGTCTAACCCTGGTCCTACTGTATCAGAAAGAGGTTTGGTCTAACCCTGGTCCTACTGTATCAGAAAGAGGTTTGGTCTAACCCTGGTTGTACTGTATCAGAAAGAGGTTTGGTCTAACCCTGGTCCTACTGTATCAGAAAGAGGTTTGGACTAACCCTGGTCCTACTGTATCAAAGAGAGGTTTGGACTAACCCTGGTCCTACTGTATCAGAAAGAGGTTTGGTCTAACCCTGGTCCTACTGTATCAAAGAGAGGTTTGGTCTAACCCTGGTCGTACTGTATCAGAAAGAGGTTTGGTCTAACCCTGGTCCTACTGTATCAAAGAGAGGTTTGGTCTAACCCTGGTCCTACTGTATCAAAGACAGGTTTGGACTAACCCTGGTCGTACTGTATCAGAAAGAGGTTTGGTCTAACCCTGGTCCTACTGTATCAGAAAGAGGTTTGGACTAACCCTGGTCCTACTGTATCAAAGAGAGGTTTGGACTAACCCTGGTCCTACTGTATCAGAAAGAGGTTTGGTCTAACCCTGGTCGTACTGTATCAGAAAGAGGTTTGGTCTAACCCTGGTCCTACTGTATCAGAAAGAGGTTTGGTCTAACCCTGGTCCTACTGTATCAGAAAGAGGTTTGGTCTAACCCTGGTCCTACTGTATCAAAGAGAGGTTTGGACTAACCCTGGTCCTACTGTATCAGAAAGAGGTTTGGACCAAACCTGGTCCTACTGTATCAGAAAGAGGTTTGGTCTAACCCTGGTCTTACTGTATCAAAGAGAGGTTTGGACTAACCCTGGTCCTACTGTATCAAAGAGAGGTTTGGACTAACCCTGGTCCTACTGTATCAGAAAGAGGTTTGGACTAACCCTGGTCCTACTGTATCAGAAAGAGGTTTGGACTAACCCTGGTCCTACTGTATCAAAGAGAGGTTTGTACCCTGGTCCTACTGTATCAAAGAGAGGTTTGGACTAACCCTGGTTCTACTGTATCAGAAAGAGGTTTGGACTAACCCTGGTCCTACTGTATCAGAAAGAGGTTTGGACTAACCCTGGTCCTACTGTATCAAAGAGAGGTTGTACCCTGGTCCTACTGTATCAAAGAGAGGTTTGGACTAACCCTGGTCCTACTGTATCAGAAAGAGGTTTGGACTAACCCTGGTCCTACTGTATCAGAAAGAGGTTTGGACTAACCCTGGTCCTACTGTATCAGAAAGAGGTTTGGACTAACCCTGGTCCTACTGTATCAAAGAGAGGTTTGTACCCTGGTCCTACTGTATCAAAGAGAGGTTTGGACTAACCCTGGTCCTACTGTATCAGAAAGAGGTTTGGTCTAACCCTGGTCCTACTGTATCAGAAAGAGGTTTGGACTAACCCTGGTCCTACTGTATCAAAGAGAGGTTTGTACCCTGGTCCTACTGTATCAAAAAGAGGTTTGGACTAACCCTGGTCCTACTGTATCAGAAAGAGGTTTGGACTAACCCTGGTCCTACTGTATCAGAAAGAGGTTTGGACTAACCCTGGTCCTACTGTATCAAAGAGAGGTTTGTACCCTGGTCCTACTGTATCAAAGAGAGGTTTGGACTAACCCTGGTCCTACTGTATCAGAAAGAGGTTTGGACTAACCCTGGTCCTACTGTATCAGAAAGAGGTTTGGACTAACCCTGGTCCTACTGTATCAGAAAGAGGTTTGGACTAACCCTGGTCCTACTGTATCAAAGAGAGGTTTGTACCCTGGTCCTACTGTATCAAAGAGAGGTTTGGACTAACCCTGGTCCTACTGTATCAGAAAGAGGTTTGGTCTAACCCTGGTCCTACTGTATCAGAAAGAGGTTTGGTCTAACCCTGGTCCTACTGTATCAGAAAGAGGTTTGGTCTAACCCTGGTCGTACTGTATCAAAGAGAGGTTTGTACCCTGGTCCTACTGTATCAAAGAGAGGTTTGGACTAACCCTGGTCGTACTGTATCAGAAAGAGGTTTGGTCTAACCCTGGTCCTACTGTATCAGAAAGAGGTTTGGTCTAACCCTGGTCGTACTGTATCAAAGAGAGGTTTGGACTAACCCTGGTCCTACTGTATCAGAAAGAGGTTTGGTCTAACCCTGGTCCTACTGTATCAGAAAGAGGTTTGGTCTAACCCTGGTCCTACTGTATCAGAAAGAGGTTTGGTCTAACCCTGGTCGTACTGTATCAGAAAGAGGTTTGGTCTAACCCTGGTCCTACTGTATCAGAAAGAGGTTTGGACTAACCCTGGTCCTACTGTATCAAAGAGAGGTTTGGACTAACCCTGGTCGTACTGTATCAGAAAGAGGTTTGGTCTAACCCTGGTCCTACTGTATCAAAGAGAGGTTTGGTCTAACCCTGGTCGTACTGTATCAGAAAGAGGTTTGGTCTAACCCTGGTCCTACTGTATCAAAGAGAGGTTTGGTCTAACCCTGGTCCTACTGTATCAAAGACAGGTTTGGACTAACCCTGGTCGTACTGTATCAGAAAGAGGTTTGGTCTAACCCTGGTCCTACTGTATCAGAAAGAGGTTTGGACTAACCCTGGTCCTACTGTATCAAAGAGAGGTTTGGACTAACCCTGGTCCTACTGTATCAGAAAGAGGTTTGGTCTAACCCTGGTCGTACTGTATCAGAAAGAGGTTTGGTCTAACCCTGGTCCTACTGTATCAGAAAGAGGTTTGGTCTAACCCTGGTCGTACTGTATCAGAAAGAGGTTTGGTCTAACCCTGGTCCTACTGTATCAAAGAGAGGTTTGGACTAACCCTGGTCCTACTGTATCAAAGAGAGTTTGGACTAACACTGGTCCAACTGTATCAGAAAGAGGTTTGGAATAACCCTGGTCCTACTGTATCAGAAAAAGGTTTTGACTAACCCTGGTCCTACTGTATCAAAGAGAGGTTTGGACTAACCCTGGTCCTACTGTATCAAAGAGAGGTTTGGACTAACCCTGGTCCTACTGTATCAGAAAGAGGTTTGGACTAACCCTGGTCCTACTGTATCAGAAAGAGGTTTGGTCTAACCCTGGTCTTACTGTATCAAAGAGAGGTTTGGACTAACCCTGGTCCTACTGTATCAAAGAGAGGTTTGGTCTAACCCTGGTCCTACTGTATCAGAAAGAGGTTTGGACTAACCCTGGTCCTACTGTATCAGAAAGAGGTTTGGACTAACCCTGGTCCTACTGTATCAAAGAGAGGTTTGTACCCTGGTCCTACTGTATCAAAGAGAGGTTTGGACTAACCCTGGTCCTACTGTATCAGAAAGAGGTTTGGACTAACCCTGGTCCTACTGTTTCAGAAAGAGGTTTGGACTAACCCTGGTCCTACTGTATCAGAAAGAGGTTTGGACTAACCCTGGTCCTACTGTATCAAAGAGAGGTTTGTACCCTGGTCCTACTGTATCAAAGAGAGGTTTGGACTAACCCTGGTCCTACTGTATCAGAAAGAGGTTTGGACTAACCCTGGTCCTACTGTATCAGAAAAAGGTTTGGACTAACCCTGGTCCTACTGTATCAGAAAGAGGTTTGGACTAACCCTGGTCCTACTGTATCAAAGAGAGGTTTGTACCCTGGTCCTACTGTATCAAAGAGAGGTTTGGACTAACCCTGGTCCTACTGTATCAGAAAGAGGTTTGGTCTAACCCTGGTCGTACTGTATCAGAAAGAGGTTTGGTCTAACCCTGGTCCTACTGTATCAGAAAGAGGTTTGGTCTAACCCTGGTCGTACTGTATCAAAGAGAGGTTTGGACTAACCCTGGTCCTACTGTATCAGAAAGAGGTTTGGTCTAACCCTGGTCCTACTGTATCAGAAAGAGGTTTGGTCTAACCCTGGTCCTACTGTATCAGAAAGAGGTTTGGTCTAACCCTGGTCGTACTGTATCAAAGAGAGGTTTGGTCTAACCCTGGTCCTACTGTATCAAAGAGAGGTTTGGTCTAACCCTGGTCCTACTGTATCAAAGACAGGTTTGGACTAACCCTGGTCGTACTGTATCAGAAAGAGGTTTGGTCTAACCCTGGTCCTACTGTATCAAAGAGAGGTTTGGACTAACCCTGGTCCTACTGTATCAGAAAGAGGTTTGGTCTAACCCTGGTCCTACTGTATCAGAAAGAGGTTTGGACTAACCCTGGTCCTACTGTATCAAAGAGAGGTTTGGACTAACCCTGGTCCTACTGTATCAGAAAGAGGTTTGGTCTAACCCTGGTCCTACTGTATCAAAGAGAGGTTTGGTCTAACCCTGGTCGTACTGTATCAGAAAGAGGTTTGGTCTAACCCTGGTCCTACTGTATCAAAGAGAGGTTTGGTCTAACCCTGGTCCTACTGTATCAAAGACAGGTTTGGACTAACCCTGGTCCTACTGTATCAAAGAGAGGTTTGGTCTAACCCTGGTCCTACTGTATCAAAGAGAGGTTTGGTCTAACCCTGGTCGTACTGTATCAGAAAGAGGTTTGGTCTAACCCTGGTCCTACTGTATCAAAGAGAGGTTTGGTCTAACCCTGGTCCTACTGTATCAAAGACAGGTTTGGACTAACCCTGGTCGTACTGTATCAGAAAGAGGTTTGGTCTAACCCTGGTCCTACTGTATCAGAAAGAGGTTTGGACTAACCCTGGTCCTACTGTATCAAAGAGAGGTTTGGACTAACCCTGGTCCTACTGTATCAAAGACAGGTTTGGACTAACCCTGGTCGTACTGTATCAGAAAGAGGTTTGGTCTAACCCTGGTCCTACTGTATCAGAAAGAGGTTTGGACTAACCCTGGTCCTACTGTATCAAAGAGAGGTTTGGACTAACCCTGGTCCTACTGTATCAGAAAGAGGTTTGGTCTAACCCTGGTCCTACTGTATCAGAAAGAGGTTTGGTCTAACCCTGGTCCTACTGTATCAGAAAGAGGTTTGGTCAAACCCTGGTCCTACTGTATCAGAAAGAGGTTTGGTCTAACCCTGGTCGTACTGTATCAGAAAGAGGTTTGGTCTAACCCTGGTCCTACTGTATCAGAAAGAGGTTTGGTCTAACCCTGGTCGTACTGTATCAGAAAGAGGTTTGGTCTAACCCTGGTCGTACTGTATCATTTGCAGGTCTAAAGTGCTCCTGTACAGCAATTTGCAAATAGAATCATCATCAACTAATACAATATTCTATTAATATAATTAATTTTAGGCACATGTTTTTACATGTCGCATAATACCCCCCCCCCCTAAACAAAAAAGTATCTTAAAAACAAAAAAAACAAGCCATGATTTATTTACTGTGCATGATACTCAATAACATTGAGTGGTCACATTCTCAATTTACACAGACAAGACAATATAAAAAAACAACAACACAGTTCACATTTGTCATCTCATCTGAACTGAGAAAGTAAGGTTTCTCGTTATACTGCCAAGCTTTAGAAAATCACTCCGCAACAGCATCTGCATTTTTTGCTGTACATTAGTCAGGAGTCATTTAATATTTCTATCAAACTGTATAACAAGTGTAAATCAAAACACTCATTCTTTTAAAAGGATCTTTGGTTATTTGGATCCATAATTACTGTGATGATTGTAAAAGGTTGGTTTTAGAGCAGTGTCCCTGGAGCCAATGTGCTTCTACATCAACATTGCTTTTACTGTTTGGGGGTTTTAGGCTGGGTTTCTGTACAGCACTTTGTGACATCGGCTGATGTAAAAAGAGCTTCATAAATACATTTGATTGATTGATTGATTGGTTAGGAGTGCCTTGCTCAAGGACACAATGGCAGTCGGAGCCACCTGAGACTCTAGTAGAAAGCGGCAACTTCACTCCTGACAGCTTTTCCCCTGTCATCACTGGGATTAAAAACCAGCCATCTTTAGGTTACTGGACCGCTTCTCTAGTCAGGGGTCAGAGTTTAGGTCCTGGTGAGGAAGCCCAGTCTGAGGCTGGATGGTATCTGCAGTAGCTTCAGGGCCTGAGATTCACAGGGTGAATGGGTCAGAGGTCAGGGGTTAGAGGTTAGATCCTGGTGTGGAAGCCCAGTCTGAGGCTGGATGGTATCTGCAGTAGCTTCAGGGCCTGAGATTCACAGGGTGAATGGGTCAGAGGTCAGGGGTTAGAGGTTAGATCCTGGTGTGGAAGCCCAGTCTGAGGCTGGATGGTATCTGCAGTAGCTTCAGGGCCTGAGATTCACAGGGTGAATGGGTCAGAGGTCAGGGGTTAGAGGTTCGATCCTGGTGAGGAAACCCAGTCTGAGGCTGGATGGTATCTGCAGTAGCTCCAGGGCCTGAGAGGACAGGGTGAAGGGGTCAGAGGTCAGGGGTTAGATCCTGGTGAGGAAGCCCAGTCTGAGGCTGGATGGTATCTCCAGTAGCTCCAGGGCCTGAGAGGACGGGGTGAAGGGGAAGGTGACTTGGAAACGATACTGGGTATCCAGCATCAGCTGGGAGGATCCCCCCTCACGGTCTTGGAGCAAGCCCTGGGGACAAGGGAAATAAATTACTTTCATAGATGTAGTTCATGGAGACGTTGTGATTAAAATGATATAATTTCTAGTAATTCAAATGTAATAATAATTCAAACTGTGTAAAAGGCAGGTGCTCCTGATCCTTGTCATAGGATCGAGATTTTCCTGAATTTTGCGGACGAATGACGGTGCCACCCTTTTCTCAAAATCATCAGTGGGCGTGTAAGAGTTCAAAATCTTGACAATCTAGAACAGGGCGGTAAAACAAGATTCATTTAAACACGCTTTCGATTACATTTCAGCAGATGCTCTTATCCAGAGCGACTTACAGGAGCAATTAGGGTTAAGTGCTTTGCTCAAGGGCACATCGGCAGATTTTTTTCTAGGGGATTTGAACCAGCGATCCGGCACAACGCACGTCACCGCTAGGCTACCTGCCGCTTCAGTACCTGTACAGGGCTGAGTTCTGAGCATTGCTCTGTGATGTCTTTGATGTCGTCATCAGTGGTCTTGTTGACCTGCAGCAGCCAGGCAGCCTGAGACAGAGGCTTCAGAGTAGCCATGGTACCCTGCACTAGGTCCTTCTCCTTTAGCCACGCCTCCAGGTGACTTATGTTACACCTGGAAAACACAGACAGGTAACTGATGTTACACCTGGAAAACACAGACAGGTAACTGATGTTACACCTGGAAAACACAGACAGGTAACTGATGTTACACCTGGAAAACACAGACAGGTAACTGATGTTACACCTGGAAAACACAGACAGGTAACTGAAACATGTTATTACGTTACCTAACACATATTGTAGGAACTTTCACTGTTTGTTGAGTAGGATTTAGCTTTCCATCTCTCGCTCCCTGGTTCTCTCTCCCTTCCTGGTTCTCTCTCCCTCCCTGGTTCTCTCTCCCTCCCTGGTTCTCTCTCCCTCCCTGGTTCTCTCTTCTGATCCGGTTCTCTCTCCCTTCCTGGTTCTCTCTCCCTCCCTGGTTCTCTCTTCTTCTCCGGTTCTCTCTTCCTCTCTGGTTCTCTCTCCCTTCCTGGTTCTCTCTCCCTCCCTGGTTCTCTCTTCTTCTCCGGTTCTCTCTTCCTCTCTGGTTCTCTCTCCCTCCCTGGTTCTCTCTTCTTCTCCGGTTCTCTCTTCCTCTCTGGTTCTCTCTTCCTTTCTGGTTCTCTCTCACTCTCTGGTTCTCTCTTCTTCACCGGTTCTCTCTTCCTCTCGGGTTCTCTCTTCCTCCCTGGTTCTCTTCCTTACTGGTTCTCTCTTTCCTTCCTCTCTTCTTGTTCAACACACACACACACGGATACACACACACTCTGTCCCCTACCTGATCTGCATGCCCTTCCTACAGGAGCACATGTCTTTGCGTAGCAGGATGTTGTTGAGTGTGTCCGCACCCACCAGGAAGAAGGTCTGTTTCACAGCCTGTTGGACAACACAGATACACACAGTTAGATATAAACTGGAAATGACACAGGTCCAAGAATCAATCCCTGTGAAACACCACAATTGATCCCAAGAGGGAGTTTACTCCTTTCCTTTACACACACACACACACACACACACACACACACACACACACACACACACACACACACACACACACACACACACACACACACACACACACACAGACCCCCCACCCCTACACACTGACCCCCCACCCCTACACACTGACCCCCCCACCCCTACTTGTCTGACCCCCATCACCACTAGTCTGCCCCCCCTACCTCTGACCCCCCCCCCTACCTCTGACCCCCCCCTCCTCCATGCCGTGCTGACTCATAGTGCTGTGGTATAGACTGGGTTGCTGGAGGAGAGAGTAGATGGTGCAGACCTCCTGGTCCTCATAGATGCTGCTGGAACGCTTACGGAAACCTGTAGGCTTCATACTAGAAATGTCCTGGAGACTCTCGTGCTCCAGCATACAGGGAACTGGAGGAAAACAGAGACGCGTAAACACACTCATTACATAGAATAGGTATGAATAGACGAATGATTGAAACACTTTATTTATTACCTTTAAATATAATAATCTTGAGGATAGAAATAATTTATTGTAAACAGATATTTAATGGATTGGAAAGTGACTACACATCAATGTACATCATATCAATGTATATCATGTTGTCTTATGAGAGAAAACCTACCGATCATGGGCATAAGAGTCTTCTCCATAACAGATATAAATTGGTGGTAGATACGGATGGCCAGATCACTGAAGATCTGTCTGTGTTCAGACAAGTCAAAGTTCTGTAAGCAGTTCTTCTTCTGACGCGGAGAGTTCTGTTTCATAAACTCCTACGACAGAATGTACAAAGAAAAAGTAACATCAGTTACAGAATGGGAAGATGGAGAAGAAGAAGAATTTATACATTTACTTCATAGGGGCGGCAGCGTAGCCTAGTGGTTAGAGTGTTGGACTTGTAACCCAAAACGGTTGCAAGATAGAATCCCCCGAGCTGACAAGGTAAAAATCTGTCGTTCTGCCCCCTGAACAAGGCAGTTTAACCCACTGTTTCCCGGTAGGCCGTCGTTGAAAATAAGATTTTGTTCTTAACTGACTTGCCTAGTGAAATAAAAATGTTTGTTTTTTTAAACACTGACTTTGTAAATAAGAATTTGTTCTTAACTAAAAATATATATATTAAAATAAAAACACTGTACAAAATAATGAGTGGAATAGATTTGACTCCTTAATCTCAATTACAATCTCTGTGTCGAACACAAACAATAAGGATCTCTGTGGATGGTGATGGTGTGATGCTAGAAACAACCATCCCACCTCTTCTCCACTGTACTGCTTCAGGCAGCTGAGAATGTGATACGTGTTGGACAGCCAGAACGATAGCAACTCAAAGTCTTCTTGGTGATCCTGAGACAGGTAACAAATAGCAACAACAACAAAACTATTAACAACCACAATAACGTTGAGAGTGTGAGCGCTGAGAGAATGAGCATGTCATTATAAACAAGGTCAATCATTCCTCCAAGGGAGGAAGAAGAACAAGAAAAATAACAAGAAGAAGAACAAGAAGAAGAACAAGTAGAAAAAGAAGAAGAACAAGAAAAATAACAAGAAGAAGAACAAGAAGAAGAACAAGTAGAAAAAGAAGAAGAACAAGAAAAATAACAAGAAGAACAAGAAAAATAACAAGAAGAAAAATAACAAGAAGAAGTAGAAAAAGAAGAAGAACAAGAAAAATAACAAGAACAAGTAGAAAAAGAAGAACAAGAAAAATAACAAGAAGAACAAGAAAAATAACAAGAACAAGTAGAAAAAGAAGAACAAGAAAAATAACAAGAACAAGTAGAAAAAGAAGAAGAACAAGAAAAATAACAAGAAGAACAAGAAGAAGAACAAGTAGAAGAACAAGTAGAAAAAGAAGAACAAGAAAAATAACAAGAAGAACAAGTAGAAAAAGAATAGCAAGAAAAATAACAAGAAGAAGAACAAGTAGAAAAAGAAGAAGAAACTCAGTTAGTATTTGTAGAGATTTCAAGATGTCAGCACAGACAGTAGGATTGTCAAAACATTGCCACAGCTTACCGTGATGACCTTTTTAACCCCACTGATGATGGCGTTCATGAGAGACTTGAGCTTGGCTCCATCGTTAAGGTAGTCAGCGTGACGGACACACATGAAGAGAAGCTGAGCAGCCATGCCGGGGATCATGTTAACCCCTCTGGGCTTCAGGTCTGACAGGAGAGTAGAGGTCAGTTACAAACATGAGGCAGTTTAATGGACACATATGAAGAGAAACTGGGCAGCCATGTTGGGGATCATGTTAACCCCTCTGGGCTTCAGGTCTGACAGGAGAGTAGAGGTCAGTTACAAACATGAGGCAGTTTAATGGACACACATGAAGAGAAACTGGGCAGCCATGTTGGGGATCATGTTAACCAGTACTCCTCTGGGCTTCAGGTCTGATACGAGGATAGGACAGTGCCATGTTCATTAGAACACAACGGAAAATGTTTTACAACAGAAAATAAACATTTGTGTTTTTTATTAGACAAGTCCAGATAGCCCCTCCCTGTTTCAGTCTTTCTTCCATTTGGTACCTAATGAACATAACCGAGCTTAGACAAACATCGGGAAGGGAAAGGAGGACACCGAGTCAGTTGTACAACTGAATACATTCAACCGAAATGTGTCTTCCGTATTTAACCCAACCCCTCTGAATCAGAGAGATGTGGAGGGGGCTGCACACTATCGTCGAGAGAGCTAGTTGTTTGGTCATCGAAGTTCTATTTTCTTAGGCCATGTAGTCTTGTGTGGTCATGTGACAGCAATACAAAACCGTGTCAACTCCAACAGTAAAAACACCGCTGGTGTTTGATTGGCTGAGGAAGAAAACACATGAAATGAAATACAGGAAATGAGTGGAGAGCTGAGAATCAACTGTGATAAAATGTAGATGACTTGTTGCAATCATGTTACCTTCCTCGGATGTTTGAAGGCTCTTGATTTGGTTTCGTAGCTTCCTTATCAACCTGTCCTTCATGTCGAGCTGCTCCTCAAAGTCCTGGAATAACATTTAAGTATCGTAAGGAGCGAATTGCAAGTGAATTACACGCAAGGAACTTTAGGAAGCCCCCCCCCCACACACACACTCACCATGTTCTGTGCAGTGAGTCGTGATGCCTCCAGACTGAATCTGGCCTTGGCCTCGTTCTCTGTGTACTTCTGCTTCCTGAGCACCTCCTCCATCTCCACCTTCTCCCTCTCCACCTCCTCCTTCTCCCTCTCCACCTCCTCCTTCTCCCTCTCCACCTCCACCTTCTCCCTCTCCACCTCCACCTTCTCCCTCTCCACCTCCTCCTTCTCCCTCTCCACCTCCTCCGTCTTCACCTCCTCCTTCTCCGTCTTCACCTCCTCCTTCTCCCTCTCCACCTCCTCCTTCTCCCTCTCCACCTCCTCCCTCTCTCTCTACCTCCTCCTTCTCTCTTTCCACCTCCTCCTTCTCTCTTTCCACCTCCTCCTTCTCTCTTTCCACCTCCTCCCTCTCTCTTTCCACCTCCTCCCTCTCTTTCCACCTCCTCCTTCTCCCTCTTCACCTCCTCCTGCTCCCTCTCCACTTCCTGCTTCTCCCTATTCACTTCCTCCTTCTCCCTCTCCACCTCCTCCTTCTCCCTCTCCACCTCCTCCTTCTCCCTCTCCACCTCCTCCTTCTCCCTCTCCACCTCCTCCCTCCACTTCCTGCTTCTCTCTCTCTCCACTTCCAGCTTTTCCCTCTCCACCTCCTCAGCATGCTCCTCCAACAGCCTGAACCCAAACACAGAGGTTAGATGTCAAGTATCTTGTTAGATTATCAATGACAGCTTTGATTGTGGTCGTTTGTGGCTAAGCTGATAACAGCCTGGTGCTAGCAATGCCACAATTGTGGATTTAATTCTTACAGGGATCACAAAGATACTGAAGATGTATGTATTCACTTTAATGTAAGTCGCTTTGGATAAAAAGCATCTGCCAAATGACTTATTGTTATCTGATTTCAGGGCTTGAGGATACCTGCTTTGGGAGCCTCCCTCTTCAACATTCATCTGAAGCTCTTTTGAAATCACCTCAATTTCTTCTAATAAAAAGGAGATAAATGATGGGAATTGACTGAATAACAATGTGATTGAGTCCAAACGTCTAGATCTAAGTATTGGTATTTTTTGGTATTTTATTAGGATCCCCATTAGCTGTTGCAAAAGTAGCAGCTACTCTTCCTGGGGTCCACACAGAACATGAAACATAATACAGAATGACATAACACAGAACATCATTAGACAAGACCAGCTCAAGGACAGAACTACATACATTTGAAGTGATGGTGTAGTGTACTGTATCTACCGGTCATCGTTCTGGCCTGCACCTCCAGTTGAACTTCCAGCTCCTGTTTATGTCGTTGACAGCTGCTTCTCCAGCTCAGGTATGACCATGTTTTCAGTGTTGAGCCTGGCCACCTCCTGACTGTTGCTGTCGTTTTCTCCTGGAACAGTTTCTGCAGCTGATTGTTTTGGTTCTGCAGGTGTTCCACCTTGAACGTCAGCACCTCCATCTGGCTTTCATAACCCTCCTTCTGTTCCTGCTGGTGTCTCTCCAGCACTCTGCCGGCAGAGGAAACGATCAACCGTATTCACTATCAAAGAGAGGTTTGGACTATCCCTGGTCCTACTGTATCAGAAAGAGGTTTGGACTAACCCTGGTTCTACTGTATCAGAAAGAGGTTTGGACTAACCCTGGTTCTACTGTATCAAATAGAGGTTTGTACCCTGGTCCTACTGTATCAAAGAGAGGTTTGGACTAACCCTGGTCCTACTGTATCAGAAAGAGGTTTGGTCTAACCCTGGTCCTACTGTATCAAAGAGAGGTTTGTACCCTGGTCCTACTGTATCAAAGAGAGGTTTGGACTAACCCTGGTCATACTGTATCAGAAAGAGGTTTGGTCTAACCCTGGTCCTACTGTATCAGAAAGAGGTTTGGACCAACCCTGGTCCTACTGTATCAGAAAGAGGTTTGGTCTAACCCTGGTCCTACTGTATCAAAGAGAGGTTTGGTCTAACCCTGGTCGTACTGTATCAGAAAGAGGTTTGGTCTAACCCTGGTCGTACTGTATCAGAAAGAGGTTTGGTCTAACCCTGGTCCTACTGTATCAGAAAGAGGTTTGGTCTAACCCTGGTACTACTGTATCAGAAAGAGGTTTGGTCTAACCCTGGTCATACTGTATCAAAGAGAGGTTTGGTCTAACCCTGGTCCTACTGTATCAAAGAGAGGTTTGGACTCACCCTGGTCCTACTGTATCAAAGAGATGTTTGTACCCTGGTCATACTGTATCAAAGAGAGGTTTGGACTCACCCTGGTCCTACTGTATCAAAGAGAGGTTTGTACCCTGGTCCTACTGTATCAAAGAGAGGTTTGGACTAACCCTGGTCCTACTGTATCAAAGAGAGGTTTGGACTAACCCTGGTCCTACTGTATCAGAAAGAGGTTTGGTCTAACCCTGGTCCTACTGTATCAAAGAGAGGTTTGTACCCTGGTCCTACTGTATCAAAGAGAGGTTTGTACCCTGGTCATACTGTATCAAAGAGAGGTTTGGACTAACCCTGGTTCTACTGTATCAAAGAGAGGTTTGTACCCTGGTCCTACTGTATCAAAGAGAGGTTTGGACTAACCCTGGTCCTACTGTATCAAAGAGAGGTTTGGACTAACCCTGGTCCTACTGTATCAGAAAGAGGTTTGGTCTAACCCTGGTCCTACTGTATCAAAGAGAGGTTTGGACTAACCCTGGTCCTACTGTATCAAAGAGAGGTTTGGACTAACCCTGGTCCTACTGTATCAGAAAGAGGTTTGGTCTAACCCTGGTCCTACTGTATCAAAGAGAGGTTTGTACCCTGGTCCTACTGTATCAAAGAGAGGTTTGTACCCTGGTCATACTGTATCAAAGAGAGGTTTGGACTAACCCTGGTTCTACTGTATCAAAGAGAGGTTTGTACCCTGGTCCTACTGTATCAAAGAGAGGTTTGGACTAACCCTGGTCCTACTGTATCAAAGAGAGGTTTGGACTAACCCTGGTCCTACTGTATCAGAAAGAGGTTTGGTCTAACCCTGGTCCTACTGTATCAAAGAGAGGTTTGGACTAACCCTGGTCGTACTGTATCAGAAAGAGGTTTGGTCTAACCCTGGTCCTACTGTATCAAAGAGAGGTTTGGTCTAACCCTGGTCCTACTGTATCAAAGAGAGGTTTGGACTAACCCTGGTCTTACTGTATCATTTGCAGGTCTAAAGTGCTCCTGTACAGCAATTTGCAAATAGAATCATCATCAACTAATACAATATTCTATTAATATAATTAATTTTAGGCACATGTTTTTATATGTCGCATAATACCCCCCCCCCCCTAAACAAAAAAGTATCTTAAAAACAAAAAAACAAGCCATGATTTATTTACTGTGCATGATACTCAATAACATTGAGTGGTCACATTCTCAATTTGCACAGACAATATAAAAAAACAACAACACAGTTCACATTTGTCATCTCATCTGAACTGAGAAAGTAAGGTTTCTCGTTATACTACCAAGCTTTAGAAAATCACTCCGCAACAGCATCTGCATTTTTTGCTGTACATTAGTCAGGAGTCATTTAATATTTCTATCAAACTGTATAACAAGTGTAAATCAAAACACTCATTCTTTTAAAAGGATCTTTGGTTATTTGGATCCATAATTACTGTGATGATTGTAAAAGGTTGGTTTTAGAGCAGTGTCCCTGGAGCCAATGTGCTTCTACATCAACATTGCTTTTACTGTTTGGGGGTTTTAGGCTGGGTTTCTGTACAGCACTTTGTGACATCGGCTGATGTAAAAAGAGCTTCATAAATACATTTGATTGATTGATTGGTTAGGAGTGCCTTGCTCAAGGACACAATGGCAGTCGGAGCCACCTGAGACTCTAGTAGAAAGCGGCAACTTCACTCCTGACAGCTTTTCCCCTGTCATCACTGGGATTAAAAACCAGCCATCTTTAGGTTACTGGACCGCTTCTCTAGTCAGGGGTCAGAGTTTAGGTCCTGGTGAGGAAGCCCAGTCTGAGGCTGGATGGTATCTGCAGTAGCTCCAGGGCCTGAGAGGACAGGGTGAAGGGGTCAGAGGTCAGGGGTTAGATCCTGGTGAGGAAGCCCAGTCTGAGGCTGGATGGTATCTCCAGTAGCTCCAGGGCCTGAGAGGACGGGGTGAAGGGGAAGGTGACTTGGAAACGATACTGGGTATCCAGCATCAGCTGGGAGGATCCCCCCTCATGGTCTTGGAGCAAGCCCTGGGGACAAGGGAAATAAATTACCTTCATAGATGTAGTTCATGGAGACGTTGTGATTAAAATGATATAATTTCTAGTAATTCAAATGTAATAATAATTCAAACTGTGTAAAAGGCAGGTGCTCCTGATCCTTGTCATAGGATCGAGATTTTCCTGAATTTTGCGGACGAATGATGGTGCCACCCTTTTCTCAAAATCATCAGTGGGCGTGTAAGAGTTCAAAATCTTGACAATCTAGAACAGGGCGGTAAAACAAGATTCATTTAAACACGCTTTCGATTACATTTCAGCAGATGCTCTTATCCAGAGCGACTTACAGGAGCAATTAGGGTTAAGTGCTTTGCTCAAGGGCACATCGGCAGATTTTTCTAGGGGATTTGAACCAGCGATCCGGCACAACGCACGTCACCGCTAGGCTACCTGCCGCTTCAGTACCTGTACAGGGCTGAGTTCTGAGCATTGCTCTGTGATGTCTTTGATGTCGTCATCAGTGGTCTTGTTGACCTGCAGCAGTCAGGCAGCCTGAGACAGAGGCTTCAGAGTAGCCATGGTACCCTGCACTAGGTCCTTCTCCTTTAGCCACGCCTCCAGGTGACTTATGTTACACCTGGAAAACACAGACAGGTAACTTATGTTACACCTGGAAAACACAGACAGGTACCTGATGTTACACCTGGAAAACACAGACAGGTAACTGATGTTACACCTGGAAAACACAGACAGGTAACTGATGTTACACCTGGAAAACACAGACAGGTAACTGATGTTACACCTGGAAAACACAGACAGGTAACTGAAACATGTTATTACGTTACCTAACACATATTGTAGGAACTTTCACTGTTTGTTGAGTAGGATTTAGCTTTCCATCTCTCGCTCCCTGGTTCTCTCTCCCTTCCTGGTTCTCTCTCCCTCCCTGGTTCTCTCTCCCTTCCTGGTTCTCTCTCCCTCCCTGGTTCTCTCTTCTGATCCGGTTCTCTCTCCCTTCCTGGTTCTCTCTCCCTCCCTGGTTCTCTCTTCTTCTCCGGTTCTCTCTTCCTCTCTGGTTCTCTCTCCCTTCCTGGTTCTCTCTCCCTCCCTGGTTCTCTCTTCTTCTCCGGTTCTCTCTCCCTCCCTGGTTCTCTCTTCTTCTCCGGTTCTCTCTTCCTCTCTGGTTCTCTCTTCCTCTCTGGTTCTCTCTCACTCTCTGGTTCTCTCTTCTTCTCCGGTTCTCTCTTCCTCTCGGGTTCTCTCTTCCTCCCTGGTTCTCTTCCTTACTGGTTCTCTCTTTCCTTCCTCTCTTCTTGTTCAACACACACACACACGGATACACACACACTCTGTCCCCTACCTGATCTGCATGCCCTTCCTACAGGAGCACATGTCTTTGCGTAGCAGGATGTTGTTGAGTGTGTCCGCACCCACCAGGAAGAAGGTCTGTTTCACAGCCTGTTGGACAACACAGATACACACAGTTAGATATAAACTGGAAATGACACAGGTCCAAGAATCAATCCCTGTGAAACACCACAATTGATCCCAAGAGGGAGTTTACTCCTTTCCTTTACACACACACACACACACACACACACACACACACACACACACACACACACACACACACACAGACCCCCCACCCCTACACACTGACCCCCCACCCCTACACACTGACCCCCCACCCCTACACACTGACCCCCCACCCCTACTTGTCTGACCCCCATCACCACTAGTCTGCCCCCCCCTACCTCTGACCCCCCCCTACCTCTGACCCCCCCTTTCCCCACCTGTCTGACCCCATCCCCATCTGACCTTCGACCCCCGGTCCCCCCCCCCCCCACACACCCCCTACCTGTCTGACCAGCCCCCCTCCATGCCGTGCTGACTCATAGTGCTGTGGTATAGACTGAGTTGCTGGAGAAGAGAGTAGATGGTGCAGACCTCCTGGTCCTCATAGATGCTGCTGGAACGCTTACGGAAACCTGTAGGCTTCATACTAGAAATGTCCTGGAGACTCTCGTGCTCCAGCATACAGGGAACTGGAGGAAAACAGAGCCGCGTAAACACACTCATTACATAGAACAGGTATGAATAGACGAATGATTGAAACACTTTATTTATTACCTTTAAATATAATAATCTTGAGGATAGAAATAATTTATTGTAAACAGATATTTAATGGATTGGAAAGTGACTACACATCAATGTACATCATATCAATGTATATCATGTTGTCTTATGAGAGAAAACCTACCGATCATGGGCATAAGAGTCTTCTCCATAACAGATATAAATTGGTGGTAGATACGGATGGCCAGATCACTGAAGATCTGTCTGTGTTCAGACAAGTCAAAGTTCTGTAAGCAGTTCTTCTTCTGACGCGGAGAGTTCTGTTTCATAAACTCCTACGACAGAATGTACAAAGAAAAAGTAACATCAGTTACAGAATGGGAAGATGGAGAAGAAGAAGAATTTATACATTTACTTCATAGGGGCGGCAGCGTAGCCTAGTGGTTAGAGTGTTGGACTTGTAACCCAAAACGGTTGCAAGATAGAATCCCCCGAGCTGACAAGGTAAAAATCTGTCGTTCTGCCCCCTGAACAAGGCAGTTTAACCCACTGTTTCCCGGTAGGCCGTCGTTGAAAATAAGATTTTGTTCTTAACTGACTTGCCTAGTGAAATAAAAATGTTTGTTTTTTTAAACACTGACTTTGTAAATAAGAATTTGTTCTTAACTAAAAATATATATATTAAAATAAAAACACTGTACAAAATAATGAGTGGAATAGATTTGACTCCTTAATCTCAATTACAATCTCTGTGTCGAACACAAACAATAAGGATCTCTGTGGATGGTGATGGTGTGATGCTAGAAACAACCATCCCACCTCTTCTCCACTGTACTGCTTCAGGCAGCTGAGAATGTGATACGTGTTGGACAGCCAGAACGATAGCAACTCAAAGTCTTCTTGGTGATCCTGAGACAGGTAACAAATAACAACAAAACTATTAACAACCACAATAACGTTGAGAGTGTGAGCGCTGAGAGAATGAGCATGTCATTATAAACAAGGTCAATCATTCCTCCAAGGGAGGAAGAAGAACAAGAAGAAGAACAAGTAGAAAAAGAAGAAGAACAAGAAAAATAACAAGAAGAACAAGAAAAATAACAAGAAGAAGAACAAGAACAAGTAGAAGAACAAGTAGAAAAAGAATAACAAGAAAAATAACAAGAAGAAGAACAAGTAGAAAAAGAATAACAAGAAAAATAACAAGAAGAAGAACAAGTAGAAAAAGAATAACAAGAAAAATAACAAGAAGAAGAACAAGTAGAAAAAGAATAACAAGAAAAATAACAAGAAGAACAAGTAGAAAAAGAATAACAAGAAAAATAACAAGAACAAGTAGAAAAAGAAGAAGAAGAAAAATAACAAGAAAAATAACAAGAAGAAGAACAAGAACAAGTAGAAGAACAAGTAGAAAAAGAAGAACAAGAACAAGTAGAAGAACAAGTAGAAAAAGAAGAACAAGAAAAATAACAAGAAAAATAACAAGAAGAAGAACAAGAACAAGTAGAAGAACAAGTAGAAAAAGAAGAACAAGAAAAATAACAAGAAGAAGAACAAGTAGAAAAAGAATAACAAGAAAAATAACAAGAACAAGTAGAAAAAGAAGAAGAAGAAAAATAACAAGAAAAATAACAAGAAGAAGAACAAGAACAAGTAGAAGAACAAGTAGAAAAAGAAGAACAAGAAAAATAACAAGAAGAAGAACAAGTAGAAAAAGAATAACAAGAAAAATAACAAGAAGAAGAACAAGTAGAAAAAGAATAACAAGAAAAATAACAAGAAGAAGAACAAGTAGAAAAAGAAGAAGAAACTCAGTTAGTATTTGTAGAGATTTCAAGATGTCAGCACAGACAGTAGGATTGTCAAAACATTGCCACAGCTTACCGTGATGACCTTTTTAACCCCACTGATGATGGCGTTCATGAGAGACTTGAGCTTGGCTCCATCGTTAAGGTAGTCAGCGTGACGGACACACATGAAGAGAAGCTGAGCAGCCATGCCGGGGATCATGTTAACCCCTCTGGGCTTCAGGTCTGACAGGAGAGTAGAGGTCAGTTACAAACATGAGGCAGTTTAATGGACACACATGAAGAGAAACTGGGCAGCCATGTTGGAGATTATGTTAACCAGTACTCCTCTGGGCTTCAGGTCTGACAGGAGAGTAGAGGTCAGTTACAAACATGAGGCAGTTTAATGGACACACATGAAGAGAAACTGGGCAGCCATGTTGGGGATCATGTTAACCCCTCTGGGCTTCAGGTCTGACAGGAGAGTAGAGGTCAGTTACAAACATGAGGCAGTTTAATGGACACACATGAAGAGAAACTGGGCAGCCATGTTGGAGATTATGTTAACCAGTACTCCTCTGGGCTTCAGGTCTGATACGAGGATAGGACAGTGCCATGTTCATTAGAACACAACGGAAAATGTTTTACAACAGAAAATAAACATTTGTGTTTTTTATTAGACAAGTCCAGATAGCCCCTCCCTGTTTCAGGCTTTCTTCCATTTGGTACCTAATGAACATAACCGAGCTTAGACAAACATCGGGAAGGGAAAGGAGGACACCGAGTCAGTTGTACAACTGAATGCATTCAACCGAAATGTGTCTTCCGTATTTAACCCAACCCCTCTGAATCAGAGAGATGTGGAGGGGGCTGCACACTATCGTCGAGAGAGCTAGTTGTTTGGTCATCGAAGTTCTATTTTCTTAGGCCATGTAGTCTTGTGTGGTCATGTGACAGCAATACAAACCGTGTCAACTCCAACAGTAAAAACACCAGCACTAATAACTCCAACAACAACAACCACAGTAGTACCCAGAATGACGTATTGAATGAGCTTGGCTTCATCCTCCCTCTTGTACTCCAGAATGCCAAGGTATTCGTTGGTAATAGTGGGCGCTGGTGTTTGATTGGCTGAGGAAGAAAACACATGAAATGAAATACAGGAAATGAGTGGAGAGCTGAGAATCAACTGTGATAAAACGTAGATGACTTGTTGCAATCATGTTACCTTCCTCGGATGTTTGAAGGCTCTTGATTTGGTTTCGTAGCTTCCTTATATCAACCTGTCCTTCATGTCGAGCTGCTCTTCAAAGTCCTGGAATAACATTTAAGTATTTAAGGAGCAAATTGCAAGTGAATTACACGCACACACATTGCGGAGGACCCCCCCACACACACACACACACACTCACCATGTTCTCTGCAGTGAGTCGTGATGCCTCCTGACTGAATCTGGCCTTGGCCTCGTTCTCTGTGTACTTCTGCTTCCTGAGCACCTCCTCCATCTCCACCTTCTCCCTCTCCTCCTCCTCCTTCTCCCTCTTCACCACCTCCTTCTCCCTCTCCACCTCCTCCTTCTCCCTCTCCACCTCCTCCTTCTCCCTCTCCACCTCCTCCTTCTCCCTCTCCACCTTCTCCCTCTCCACCTCCTCCTTCTCTCTCTCCACCTCCTCCTTCTCCCTCTCCACCTCCTCCTTCTCCCTCTCCACCTCCTCCTTCTCCCTCTCCACCTCCTCCTTCTCCCTCTCCACCTCCTCAACATGCTCCTCCAACAGCCTGAACCCAAACACAGAGGTTAGATGTCAAGTATCTTGTTAGATTATCAATGACAGCTTTGATTGTGGTCGTTTGTGGCTAAGCTGATAACAGCCTGGTGCTAGCAATGCCACAATTGTGGATTTAATTCTTACAGGGATCACAAACATACTGAAGATGTATGTATTCACTTTAATGTAAGTCGCTTTGGATAAAAAGCATCTGCCAAATGGTTCTGCAGGTGTTCCACCTTGAACGTCAGCACCTCCATCTGGCTTTCATAACCCTCCTTCTGTTCCTGCTGGTGTCTCTCCAGCACTCTGCCGGCAGAGGAAACGATCAACCGTATTCACTAGCCTGGATTTTGAACAATCATCGCCGAAGTGTGAATACGGTCTGTTATTCACACGGACACAAAACAGTCAGCTGGATCCTTATGTAACAGTATAACTTTAGACCGTCCCCTCGCCCATACCCGGGCGCAAACCAGGGACCCTCTGCACACATCAACAACTGACACCCACGAAGCATCGTTACCCATCGCTCCACAAAAGCCGCGGACCTTGCAGAACAAAGGGGAACTACTATTTCAAGGTCTCAGAGCAAGTGACGTCACTGATTGAAACGCTATTAAGCGTGCACCGCTAACTAAGCTAGCCGTTTCACATCCGTTACACTTATAGTGATAATAAGGATGTGTGTGACACTTAGCAGACGTTTTTATCCAAAGATACTTCGAGTACAGTGAGTACATTTGGGAGAATTTAACCCACAAACGTTACACTGCTAGCGTCACACTCTTACCGACTGAATCACACAGGACCATTATTGGTCACATCTTTTAGTTCACTGTTTCCTAACTACAAGTCCTCCAGTAATTCCAAAATAACATATTTTGTTTTGTAAACCCAGCTAAGCACACCTGATTCTACTTGTCTGGGAGCTACACCAAAAATGTGTGCTGTTGGAGGTACTGCAGGACCGGAGTTGGGCTGTTGGGGATACTGGAGGACCAGGGTTGGGCTGTTGGGGGTACTGGAGGACCAAGGTTGGGCTGTTGGGGGTACTGGAGGACCAGGGTTGGGCTGTTGGGGGTACTGAAGGACCAGGGTTGGGCTGTTGGGGGTACTGTAGGACCAGGGTTGGGCTGTTGGGGGTACTGGAGGACCAGGGTTGGGCTGTTGGGGGTACAGGAGGACCAGGGTTGGGCTGTTGGGGGTACAGGAGGACCAGGGTTGGGCTGTTGGGGGTACTGGAAGACCAGGGGTTGGGCTGTTGGGGGTACTGGAGGACCAGGGTTGGGCTGTTGGGGGTACTGGAGGACCAGGGTTGGGCTGTTGGGGGTACTGGAGGACCAGAGTTGGGCTGTTGGGGGTACTGGAGGACCAGAGTTGGGCTGTTGGGGATACTGGAGGACCGGGGTTGGGCTGTTGAGGGTACTGGAGGACTGGGGTTGGGCTGTTGGGGGTACTGTAGGACCAGGGTTGGGCTGTTGGTGGGACTGGAGGACTGGAGTTGGGCTGTTGGGGGTACTGGAGAACCGGAGTTGGCTGTTGGGGGTACTGGAGGACTGGGGTTGGGCTGTTGGGGGTACTGTAGGACCAGGGTTGGGCTGTTGGTGGGACTGGAGGACTGGAGTTGGGCTGTTGGTGGTACTGGAGAACCGGAGTTGGCTGTTGGGGGTACTGGAGGACTGGGGTTGGGCTGTTGGTGGGACTGGAGGACTGGAGTTGGGCTGTTGGGGGTACTGGAGAACCGGAGTTGGCTGTTGGGGGTACTGGAGGACCCAGGTTGGGTTTTGGGGGGACTGGAGGACTGGGGTTGGGCTGTTGGGGGTACTGTAGGACCAGGGTTGGGCTGTTGGTGGGACTGGAGGACTGGAGTTGGGCTGTTGGGGGTACTGGAGAACCAGAGTTGGCTGTTGGGGGTACTGGAGGACTGGGGTTGGGCTGTTGGGGGTACTGTAGGACCAGGGTTGGGCTGTTGGTGGGACTGGAGGACTGGAGTTGGGCTGTTGGGGGTACTGGAGAACCGGAGTTGGCTGTTGGGGGTACTGGAGGACTGGGGTTGGCTGTTGGGGGTACTGGAGGACCGGAATTGGCTGTTGGGGGTACTGGAGGACCCAGGTTGGGTTTTGGGGGGACTGGAGGACTGGAGTTGGGCTGTTTAGGTTACTGGAGAACCGGAGTTGGCTGTTGGGGGTACTGGAGGACCTGGGTTGGGCAGTTGGTGGGACTGGAGGACTGGAGTTGGGCTGTTGAGGGTACTGGAGGACTGGAGTTGGCTGTTGGGGGTACTGGAGGACCTGGGTTGGGCTGTTGGTGGGACTGGAGGATTGGGGTTGGGCTGTTGGGGGGACTGGAGGACCGGAGTTGGGCTGTTGGGGGTACTGGAGAACCAGAGTTGGCTGTTGGGGGTACTGGAGGACTGGGGTTGGGCTGTTGGAGGTACTGCAGGACCGGAGTTGGGCTGTTGGGGGGACTGGAGGACCGGAGTTGGCTGTTGGGGGTACTGGAGGACTGGAGTTGGGCTGTTGGGGGTACTGGAGAACCAGAGTTGGCTGTTGGGGGTACTGGAGGACTGGGGTTGGGCTGTTGGGGGTACTGTAGGACCAGGGTTGGGCTGTTGGTGGGACTGGAGGACTGGAGTTGGGCTGTTGGGGGTACTGGAGAACCGGAGTTGGCTGTTGGGGGTA